>NW_018485815.1:0-21402 GCF_002113885.1 Mizuhopecten yessoensis | reverse complement strand
TGGTTGCAAAGGCCCTATAACTACGGATAATAATTTGTGAACCGCATTGAGACAACCTACGAACTAGGTTGTGATAAAACGGAATATAAGAACCTCAAATTATTATTATTATAAACATTATGCAGGAAACCACTTTTTAGGGGCTCAACATTTTGTATCTCCTTGAATTCTGTTGTATTCTGTTGTCTCTCGTGCCGACTTTAAGATCCGTTGTCTGTCCTTTGTGTTAAAGTATGCGTTGAAGTTCTTCTTCAAAAATAGTTACCAAAATATCTGTTTGGACAGCTGTCACTCAGCTTGCATCATTTTTCATATTAAACGGACTATTTCGAGTCCATTTTAAAAACAACACAGACATTTATATGCTTAATATTCGTGTTTTATTTCATGTACACCGTACATAATATTTGAAAATCACATTTCTAACGAAATGCAAAACAAACATACATTTATCAATAAACAAGTGACAGTCTAAATAAATATGTAATACTTATAATCTTCCACCTGTGAAATAATAGCCTGATATCTCCACATTCTCCCATTGACATAATGGAGTTCATATACAAATTTCAATGATTCATTTTACTAATTATTTTGAACATTTCATATACTGACACTGGACTACTTTTATCTTCAAACTCATCACCTTTGGCAATTTCTCAATTAAGAAAATAAGGGAGTCTGATATCGGAATCGATATACCTGGATTCTGGAGTTGTCAACAAATAACATTTTCATAAATGTTACAGGTGCAATTCTTTGAACTGTTTTGTAGTTTTTCTTCAGAACCTTTCATATTATAAAATTTAAAGTGGAACAGTGCATTGCTACCGTTTATGTTTAACTACAGATGAGGTATGTGTAGCAGAGTCTTGCTGACTGAAGTCTCTGCCATAGACATTGCAATAATGATTTGTTCTTCACAATCATTGCAGTTTCAACGTTATCTGATACAGTGTATATTCCAAACCTATATCCAACGTCATTGAATGATACTGCCGATTTGAAATCCAACCCAAATGATTTGTACCAGTTAAAAAATGTGTTCAATTTGATATGATCTTTGCTTCTCTTTAAGAATTAAAAGCTTTCGACAGCAAACTTTGTATATTTTTATCAATATAAATCAGGTGACTGTAAAAGGTTACATATGTATATATATCTAGATATATAATTACCTATTTGTTGTATCAGACATATTGTCGATCCGTTCGTTGGGTTGGATATATTGCACTGGGTGTATACTCTCGAATACAGCTGGCCAACTAGATCAGGGGCAGACTACTCGGGTCATGTTTAATTCACACTGAGGTTGATAGGGAAAACGTGACACAAGTGATGTTGATAAATTAATCAAATTAAATGAGATTAATGCATTACTACAAATTGTTAACACTTTACACATCATATAAAACTTGCAATTCGACGGATCATCTTTTCGCGGTTCAATGCAAATGCAATAACTCGGCAAATTCTGGAAAGGCTCGGAATCAAAAGTTTGATTCCGAGCTTTGACGGAATAGGCCGAGATATTGCGATTTGATTTGGTTATTGTAAATTGATGAGTTCGTGAAAGTTCTCGGATATGATAAAAACATTTCACTGAAAGTTGTCGCAGAAACATAATCACCATTGAAATAGTGAAAATTAGAGCCACACAAAAAATTAAAGCTGTACAGTAATAGATGAAAAAACGAATGAGATTTACTTCCATGTTTAAGGTTATGTACCATAGAAGGATGTAACGTCTATTTGTATTTAATCATGAACGTGTGTTTAAAAGATACAACTGTCTACAGACTGTTTTATAATTTATTGCTTAATACCGGTATTATTACTTGATTAAAATAAATAGTCGTATTAAATGCGTATTTTTACCTGAATTTTCACATATATGTAAATTAGCTATAGCTAGCAGGTGCTTGGCACACTTCACTGTCTGAAATAGACACATCCCACTGTATTTTGTTATTTCCTCACCCCGCATCCAGCTGCCAGCCAATTACTGTTCTGTTTCACCCAAATAGTTTTATTACTTTTCCTATTGAGCTCGGAGAAAGGAATCGTATTTCAAGTCAATGTGATGACTAAATAAAATAACGTAAACTAATAGCCATGCATGTGTTTTATTCTATCAAAACGCCATTACGGATCGGTTATTTTGAAATAATTCGGTCCTATTAAGGTAATGTATTTGCGCACCTTCCTTCAATCACGATTTCATTACACTCATATTTAAAGATTGTAATTTTCTTCGTAACTAGACCAGATCCCATTTTAATTCAATATATCTCAAATGTCGTCCAAAGCTTTTTTTATTTTATTTTATGACTGACAGACCCTCTCCGTGGTCACTGGAACGAGTCGCTAGATACGCTGTTCCTCCTCATCCATTCAAGAAATATAAAAACCAATCCGAACACGATGAAGTGGTGGAATAGTGAAATATGGGTCAGGCTTCCCTTGGCAAGGGTCGTTACACGGTACATGTTCAACTGGAAACTGAAAATTTATGGACCACAAAATTACATTTAATGGATATGATAAAGGTCGATATCGGAATGGCGTCACGAACCATAACAGAAGTCTATTTTCAGAGGATGGTGGCAGATAGAAATTAAAATAGATGTCACCCATAACATGTATTTGTGGTGATATAAATTTCAATATGGAATTCATTTTTTCTATTTCCGTCCTAAAGATAAGATCGTTTTTGTATTTGAATCTTGTCATTGACGTCTAAATCAAGAATTAATTTACATCTTAACATTGATTTATTATCGTTTTCCATCTTGGCTTAAAGTGTATACATGGGTGGCTCGAAACGCTATCGAACGATTTGTATAGTGTGACACGAGGGTTTGTATCTGGCTAAAAGATAAACAGTTATAACTCTATGACAAAGACACCTATCATTCAACTGTTCGTACTGATGCAAAAGCCCGAACAAATGAAAGGACAAAAGACAATCCTTTAATAGATGCATTTGTTGTAGCGTTATATATGTATTACAAAAACATTGAAGATACTATTCCTTTTAGTGGTAGAGACAGTTCTTAGGATTAAATTGATATAATATTATATCGACACGATCAACACAGAGTACACACCTTTTCAAAGTCAGTGACACAGTGATTTTTGTGATAAAAGGTAAAGACACGCGTCTGGAGGCTCTATAATCAGATGTAAGATATTTGGGACAAGATATGGGAAGGGACATTGGTTAGTTCTCGTACTAAGTGGCGCCTTTAGCTTGTATCAGCCGACAGAACTGTCGCTGTCTAACGGCTCGTGAGAAATAGTGTATACAACATGTTTCGGTAATTTTGTGTCCTATCCATTGTTAGTTGATTAATATCTGGAAGATCAAGACTGTTAAGTAATTAAATTGTCATTGTTTATGTACGTTAATGGTATAACCAGATATATTTTTGTTTATACTGTAAGCTTATTTAAGTTTCAAGTCAGTGATTTATAATGTGTAATTTGTTCTATTCAATCAGACCAGAAACGCTGGAAGCCCGCGATTACTGATAAAAACAATATCATTTAAATTTCACGTCTTCATTTATTGATAAATTACGCGGTCTGACTCACTCGTTTTGTTTTAAAGCAACTAAAAGTTAAGAAGTCCGTCATTTGAAAACATGATAAACTTGATTGACAGGTTAGGTTGGCGCCAACTTTACCTTTAAACTTTTGAACACAAAAATGATGCCAAAAACAGATAAAATTGAAGACGACATCCATTTATTTATTTGACTTCGCCATCTACAGATAAATGATCATTATTGTAAAAGGCCTTCAGGTTGTTCCAGTACATCAGCGCCAAACTGAGATACGTCACGTTGAGTTTTGCCTCTAACCTTTATAGTGCTATCTGATTAGATCTGCTTTTGGCAATTCATTATATACATATATAAAACTAGTTCATCCTTTTTTTTGTTACATTGATATGTCAATATCTAGAGAAAAAGGAATGAAGATTTTGAATATGTACCTAAATTATACAACGGTTGCTTAAAATATCACTAGATAAACAACATATTACCCAATATCACCTCGAGGGTTTCTATTTAATTAGAGGTATGATATTTTGTTTTATCAGGCAAATTTCCAAAATTTGTTCTTACAGAAAGTGATTGAATGGCTCATTCATCCCTGAAGACAAATCTGAACTCTTCCAAATCAAAGGTAGGACTAGTTCATCATAAAATTTCAGGGGTGAATGAGTAAAGTAAGTACACAGAGAGCGAGAAGATGAAACAACAGTGATGTTTCGTGGTTAACAAAGAGACAATAACGGTATAAACTGCCGTTCGTTCGTATGATATTAGAAAAACATTGTATTGTTCCCTTGTCAACTTTAGCCAGGTACACCAGGCCTTTGAATCATTAATTGGGTTTAAATTATTTAAATTATCGATGGGCCGTAAAACAATACGAGACAATTATGCATGTAGATTCATATTTTGATAAGTAGCGTTACAACCGTAAAACCTCGATACATTGCTCATCGTTTCATATGCCAGCATATTTCGAGTCGATATTTTAACTATTATCGTAAATATCCATTTAAACACATTTCGTCTCCCTCGATTTATCGCCAATACCCTGATAATGACGAAGTTTTCCTGGACAAATGTTGGCAACAAAATGAGGTTTTCCTGAACATTCAAATTTTGACTTAGACTCTATATATTTTCATATCCCAGAACCTGGGTACAGGCAGATATATACTCTGTCATAAATATTGAATCTGAATTATGTTCGTTACCTGTTTGTAATACCAGAGACATAACACTGACATAAACATAAATATATCATACATAGAAACTAGATAATTGAACTGTCCTGTCAGAATTTCCTGAATTCAACGAGTTTTGTGATGATCTGTCCGATTGGTCGGATCTATGTGACGACCGATCTGATTGGTCAGACCTATGTGACAAACTGTCTGATTGGTCGGACCTACGTGACAGTCTGTCTGATTGGTCAGACCTATGTGATAGCCTGCCTGACTGATCAGATCGGTTTGACCTGTCCGAACTGTGTCGAGACACATGACTGGCTTTTTCCGAAGGTGACGGGTTGCACCCCGTCACCTCCAACACTATCACATTTCCATCGTGGTCTGTCGTCTGCCATCTAGTGTCCGACAGGGGTTTACAAACGTTTGGAAACAACGGCACAATGTGCCCCACATCCGAGACCCTGAATTGCAGCTTAACACAGTCTAATGCGCGAGGCTTTATATCGGATTGTATCTTCTTCAGTGCGAACTGCACATCGTAGTTCAAATGCGTATGAATTGTAAATAAACAGAAGTCGTTTCGGTTCAGATCCGGTTCTGTTCCTATTATTAGTTTGTAAAACTGAACCATATCATTCCAGTTGTCCTCACTTGCAAACACAACCACCCGTATATGTTCCTTCCCATAATGTACCTGTCTCACCGCCCAGAGCGGAAGGTCCTCTGAGGTGTAGTAAAAGTCTTGACTGTTGTAAGGGTAAGGGTTAACCCGCCCACGAGAAACTTCCTCCGAATGGTGAAATTTCCACGGGGATTTCTCAAAATGTTTTTTGGCGTTTTGGATCCGTTCGCATCCCAACATGCCTTCCTCGTGAAGAAACACCATCAGAGAGACGCTTGGCAAGTAAGACGTTTGCATAGAAAATGATTGGTTGTCGCCGTCACTAAAATCTGTCCTCTCAGATATTTTAAATATATGCAAATCTGGATCAACCCAATCAATCACTGGTTGATACATATCCATCATTGGATAAATCTCGTGCGCGTCCGCAAGAAAGTGAACTGTCATCCGGTAGGGGTCGCTGAGCATGATGGAGTCTATATCCGAGTTTCCAGACAGACTGATGTTCTCGCTTTCCGTTTCTGAACGCAGAGACCCAATTGACGATATACTGCTCCCTGCAAAAACAAGAAAGATGGCGGTTATTGGAATGGCATGTCACGAGTGAGTGTCGTCTGCTCTACTAATGGACACTAGGAATCTACACCGCGTTCATTTCCCGAGCGTTGGCTATAACAATGACGAATCAATTACTACAACAGTTACTCGGACAATACTATCGCTCATTAACATTGAGACCAGCGCCGTTTGATAGATTGCTATAATGTCATTATGACTTTGCATCTAACTGGTCACAATGAATGACAACATTTACAGGTATACGACAAGTACACTCAGTAATTGCTAATCGAATTCATGTACAATTTAACAATGCTTCCTATATCATCTTAGTATTCCTTACATACGTTTAATGTATATCGATATCAAATTTTCAATTGCAAGTTAAGTATGCTCCGTTTTGACAATACAAGAACTTGCATTAAAATATTTATACAGTTAGCACTAGACGGGAGCATAAAACAGGGAGAGCACACACAAACCTTCGTTGTTTCAAGTATTGAATTTCGGGTGAAGAATGTTACACAATAGCAGTTGTCAGAATATGTATTAAATCATTCGAACATATTGCACAATACGAGAGCAAAACACTATTAAACCACTCGCCAAGTTTCGTCCGATAAGTATAACACCTGATAAAAATAATAATTCTGTTGTTCCAGGTACAACCTACTGCTCTAATTACCAGGTACATTACAGGTGTATTACAGGTGTATTACAGGTATATAACAGTGATTAATGACTCTCCTGACCCTCATTCAGATCAAATCACATCCCGATATAATGCATGTCCCAGAACAAGTGATTTCTTTCTTCCTCGGTGACCCAGTATCCTAATTCTATTGTTACGATGTACATAAATAATACAGATTATAGACTTAGCCTTGTGTAATGCTCCCAAGCTGATTTTACCATCCTATACACGTGTGTTTCAGCTAGTCATAGCATGTATTGAGAGTTTGAATAGGATGTTCATGTAGATGTTTCGTATTCTGTTGTAACATGTTTTAGGATAATCTTTAGATCATGTACCATTTCTCATCAAGGCATGTAATAAAGATAGAATCATTTCATAAAAGAATTGGATGTACAATACAAGCATCAATTACGCATATATTTTCATTCTGAGGGGGTTGTCTCTCGTTCATTGCACATTTAAAGGGACGAATGGAATCACAGCCATTTCAGCATAATGAAAGGAGATGTTATCAGTTAATTCAAATAATTTTAAAATCGAATGTTTTGACAAACAATTTGACATTTAACTGTGTTGGTCTTTGCCACAGCATGTCGTGGTAATTTCTTAATCTACAATGAACACTTAAATGGCATATTGTGATTCTTTTCTTCAGTTGATGTTCATTGATTAAAATGGTTGGGTCGATTAAATGTACGAAAAGTCTACACTAATGTGCATCATGTGCAAACAAGCAAAAACGTTTAATGTCAGCGATAAGCTAGGACGGTGAGTAAAGTAAAATTAGAGTGCATGTACCATTTAGAGAAAATACCCTCCGCGTGCATAGACAAAACGTTTAAGATGGACTACACGATATCGCAGCATGTTTGAATTTGTCTTCGTCGACCGATTATAAATCACTTAATGTTCCTACATGGAAACCTATTTCAAAAAGTTTGGATTCCTGCATTCTTAGTCCGTTTCATGATCCCTGTGCCTGCTTGGTTCTTGAAACAAGAGTTTGTGAATTATTAAGATAATAAATGATGACTCAATGAGTTTTTTTTCCAAGAATCTACTTGAGGATTGTTCAATCAGTTATGTTAAGGGAATTTTAGACCTTTAGAATTGTTTTCTTCTGAAACACGCGATGGTTTATATCAATACATACAAATGACTGCATTTAATGACAATTGTTTGTTCATAGAGATCAATCATTATCCGCTATAAATGGAATCCATATTTATTGTTAACATTCGGTCCGTTCCCATTGTCTTATGTAATATAATCCATATATAATGCCTTTTCAAAAAAAAATATAATGACACAATATTTGTCTCTTGCTACTTGGAATTGTCTTTTTAAGGACAACCCCTGACCTTCCTCGAAACAAACAATGTCAGACAATGACAACAAAAAGAATGAGTGTGTGGGGTCGATTTGACTATTACTCTAAATATCTTGGTATTTTTCTTATTGTCTGAAGTTTCTGTTTCGTTGGTAAACTATTCAAACGTGCCTGTGGCCATTTCTTTTTAAGAAACAGATGATACAAAATTATCTTAACCATACGTCACGCGTTGGCACAAAAACAAAACAGTAGCGTTTCTAGATTAACATTTGCGGATTTTGAACTTTTACTTTTTGTTTGAAGATGACAACCAAATACAATGCTTAGCCATTATTTGTTAACAATAAAGTAGACATGTTAATACGCCTGGTCAACTCTGAGTCATGGCGGACAACAACAATGCAATGTAATTATTGCTTTAAACAATAACCAGTTGGAAACGTGGTTGGTTTAATGAGTAATTGTGTTGATATGTCTTTGTTTTGGAACTATTTCAAGATGAATCATAGAAGTCCCTGTTGATTTAGAATAAACTGAGTGAATTGGGGTAAGACACCAAATCTTGTAGCTATTGTGTATCATGAAAAACCAAAGCATATAAGAAGTATCAGCTGAACGATTTAAAACAAAAGTTGACATATCGTTCAAACAACACCCGCCCAATCGAACACATTAATATTCCAGAGTAAAGAAGTTCAGCAAATATTTTGCAATACTGAGAGATATGACGAGGTCTTGTCGCTTTTTTGTTTTTTGTTTTGTTTTTGATATTAGTGAGGGAGTATACTTACCATCATTAGACGAGTTGGAAGCAGAAGCGGACAGACTGCCACGTCTTGACCTGTGAAAGACAGAAAGAACAAAAGAAAATATTACAACGTGTGTAAAATAATGATGATGATGATGATGATGATGATGATGATGATGTGAATGAGTAGAGTATGAGGAGGAGGAGGAGGGATATGATTAATGCAAAGATATTATTTGTTTTAATAGAGATGATAATCTTTCAAAAAAGTAATTGCTGTTCCATCTCCTTTAACCAACCAGACTCCATCATTGAATGCCGTGATCAGGTTCCCTTCCCCCACCTTTCCCAAGAACTATTAACTACACGATATGCAACATTACAACCATCGCAACATGGAGGTGAGTCCGTGTAGAATTTCCAGTGATGATCGTCTAGACAAAGCTACCTGTGTTTCGTGGCCGCTACACCTGTATACACCTGAGTGGTTCATGTGTAGCCCAGAACACCTGTCCCCTGAACCCTACATAGGGAGGCACCCTAACGGCCCACCTACGATCCAGGCACTGAAGGTGTTTGTTTACGGAATGCTGAGAAACCTTCGGCAGGTGTACATTTCAAAGTTTCTCAATGAACTTGATTCGTCTAAAGTATTAATGTCTTTCCGCTGAATTACGTGCATCCTCTACCTTAAACAATACCTCAATTGTTACCGGTGCTGTTGTTAAAATTCAATGGCAGATGATTTCATTTGATTCATCAAATTTCGATATAAAAATTCCATTAGCATGAATCGGATTAAATGTATACTCGTGATACGTGGAAAGTTAAATTCCCGCAAAATGACCACAGAATTTCCTAATTACTTTAAGACAGGTACATGTCTTTATGCTTGATTAGGATTTGTCAAAATGTGCTAAAAAGGTGTGATACAATTGATTTAATTTGATATACATCACATGTATACACGACATAGGTAAGAATATGATATCCATGGGCAATGACTTTGATGAATAAATGATTGTATTACAGCTTTATTTCCTGAAATGTTTTTTTCAAGGTGTGTACATTAATATGTGATTGGAATTTTATGTTTGTTGAAAAAAATAAAAAAAAATAAACCATTAAACATGTACCAACCTGCCTTGTGTATCTTTGTTTCATTTTTACCTAAACACCTGAAGAGAAATCATATCTTCAGGAATTGCAAAAATCATGAACAGTCGTGTATCAAGTTACATGCTAACGTTACGAAGAAAGCGAAAGTGCCAAACAACTTTTGCTAAGTCATACAAACATTTAATTTTACTTTACACTAACAAAGAAATTAGATTCACGTATTGCTGATCTTTAAACCCAAAAGCTCCACATCATAGTCAGGTTATGTCTTGCTTCCGTTGTATGTCTCAATATCATTATGACAGCAAACAAAAGACCCTGAACCCTTTGGAAATCCTATTTGTTCTCCTTTAGAACTCGTGTGGGGTCATATCGAGATTTAGTGTATCACCGACAGGGGCGATATAGAGATTATCTTCGCCCAACTTTATTAATAATGATATGATTAAACGGAAGTGTAAACATCTTCCTTATACTGCCTTTACCTTTATTATAGTTCTAGTATAATTTGTTCTATAAAAGAATACTAACGATGGTTATTTATATTCTTGACCGTGAGAAAGGTAACAGGAATTATTTATGAGCTTCCTCATGAGCTATGAGTAAAGAAACAATTGATAAGGCCAAACAAAGAAGTCATCCTTTCACAGGCTATTATTTCATTACAGACTTTCTCATTTTTTTGGTTTTGGTTCAGATATATTATTTCAGTAAATTTCATCCATGTTTTACTCAGTGGCCGAATAGCAATAGCTGAAAAAGGATGCCGGTAACGGCATCATGACGTCACGTTACATTGCGTAAAATTGCGCTACAATGTCCCGAACCCATCCTTGTTTCAATAAGGCAAATTGACCTGTGGATAATAACCAATGGCTTCCAACAAAAAAAGGAATTATTCTGGCTACTGGAGTAGTATCACATTACGAGTTATCCAAGTGTAAAATACAGGTCATTGTATTAAATGACATGGAAACTGGCTGAATCGCTATAGTAAGATAAACCAGATATGTAATGAAGTAGGATAAGCCATTAACGTTCTGTAACAAACTTAAACAAGGGAGACCACATTCGTTAAGCATGATTTCAGTTGGTGAATGAATATCGAATGTCGCTCGAATGGTTGCGACGTACTATTCTAGCCTTGATCGGTGACTCGTATTGACCTGCTAGCACAAAGCAGTGGTAACTGTGACCACGAACTGTTCCAGTGTTGTAAGCAGATCCTATCGTTCAGAATGCATCTCACCACTACCGGAGATACATTGTTACCTATTTACACACTTCATAATTAGAATATGCTCGTGTTAACACCATGTTAGTATCAACCGATGCTAATCTTAAAGGCAACTTCCGGTCTAATATTCCATAATTAGACTCAGCAATTTCACCCGGAAAGATATCGGAATATTCAATACGGAAAGTACCGGAAAGAACCGATTGCAGAAAGCTAAACAAATAACAGCTAAGATAGACGTTGATAAGGTAGCAGTAACTTGTTCTAATTGGAGATCACTTACTTTGATGTTTTAAACGTAATTCCTCTCGGTTTCCCCTGCATTACGTTAACGTGGAAAATGTCTATGTAATCACAAGTGCATACAATTTGGCGTCTTTACTCCATTTGAAAATCATAAAAGCTGTTCTTCACAGCGCAGAAAATAATTGATGTTCATTAAACTATTAAGCTTGAGAATAGCCCACCGTTGTAAATATAATCCTAATATGTCCTTTAATACGAGGTTGTCGCTCTGCCGACATATTGTCATTCTCCCTCCGACTGATAACACTGCATGGACTCATTAATCGAAGACGTTGGTATTCAATACTGACATTCATTATGTCCGCCATTTGTATCCGTTGCTTAGGAACGAGAGGTGTACTTGATTGAGCACCACTGTATGTGCGCGGCTGATTATATATAAAAAGCTTTCCGATACCAAAAATAACTATTTTTCTGTTTACAAGTTTCCTTGGTCTTTATATCACGTAATGCCAGTGGCTGTCGTCGAATGGTGCGTCACACTTATAATTCTACTTATAAATATCGCTTCGTGTTCGCACATCCACAAGAATACTGAAACACTAACGAAAAATTGACAAGATATAAGTTTGTCCATAGAATTAAATATGCACGCACTAATTTATTTTCTTAAACACTCTTTGCACGGACATCACGGACTAGATGAGCAAAAGAAGATGTAAATATTTACTTTGTTTGGTATTCTGTAAGCTTTTCGGATTACTGATAACTCGACTGATAAAGTCCACGGTAAAAGAATGCTTTGTCGTCATAATGGACAGAGATAGGAAAAGATCATTACTGGTAATTATTTTCAATACATTTTCGAGGTAAACCGCGAGGAAAGACTCATAAATATCTATTCAGACACAAATAAGAAATGAACACAATATTTTCTTCCGTCTGCCATTTCTTTTGGCAGTGCCTCTCAAACACTATCAGGTTAGCCCGTAGTCAGTACAACGTGACTTGGCGGGTTGACAAACTATACCGTATCCGGGCTGTGGCATTTCAGTGAGATTACACTGTAAAGTGGCCCTTTTGTAATACCAACCTCAGACGAAACCATCTGCATATGACCTGGGTTGTTGCGAGGACACAAAACCATAAACGAACAAATAAACCATGCAGCTTTAACGTATATCAATGAGCAATGTCATATGTTTAGGGTGTAGAGGTAACTGCAAGCCCGACAAAGGCTTTGTACTGTAACTCACAATATACGTCGCCTTTACGGCCTTTGTATAAATCATTCCCCATCAACACTGCACGTTAGTTTCATTTTTCATCTCTCATCCTGCTGATTTCTGTATTATTTATGAACCCCCCAATCACTTTAGGCCCTCGCGACAAAGGGAGGCCATTCAATCCGGCCCGCTGAGGATACCATAAAAGCATCCTTAACGTCGATAAAATCGCCATCATTTCATAAATTTCGTATGATGACTTTATTGGATTGGGCAGGGTATTGTCCCCGTCTGTAGACTGATGGTATCTGTCCCCGAGTCCGGAGTCCTTGGAGAGGATCATATGTTGTGTACTGACCACATATAGACCAGCTGTCCTCGACGTCACAGCATTGTCAACTTCTACACTCTATACTCAATTGTCAAAATTATTTATCTTCTACCATATTTTCAATAGAAATTCATATCTAGTACATCTGGATTAACCTCATAATGCATTCAGTGAAAATCCTATGTAAAATTCTTGCCAACTTCTTTATAAACGATATTAAACCTTATCAATTTTAATGCCAAGCTAACAACGCTATGAGTCAGTTTTCAGCTGTTGGCAAGTTATCGGTGGTCAAGAGGAACAAAAGGCCAAGGGAAAGTTTTATCACGGAGACGATGAAAATATAATTTATCAAATGATTTTGTGATGGTTTATAAATTGCTATCAAAGGTACGGTTGTTTGTTTGGTAGTGTCCGGGGTAAAAAATGAAACTGTGGGTTGCTCTGCTGATAGATTTGTATGTTTTAGCATTGACTGAAACACGAACAAAATGCTTGAAAAAGTAGTGTCCTTCCAAAACACCAAGAGTAACGCAAATTAATCAACGATTTTCCCCCGAATTGAAAATTAAACACGCCAGAAAGAGCTACATGTATTTTGTGTATAATTCATTTTCGCCAAAACCGTGTTTGATACTTTTTGAGTATATGCTAACGTTGTCGAAATCAATTTATATATCGTGAAAGAAGGCACGACCACATGCGAAATCCAGGCCATTAATCGATCAAAACCTATCACACACCGATTTAATTTACTGGGAATTTGCTGTAAATAATTATTGGTGCTTTCAATCACATTGTAGAAATTACGTCTGCAACAATAACCTGTTAACGACCCTGAAGCCGTGTAGAAACAGCACATAAAGAACTCATAAAATTGCAGACGCAATGCACGTGCCACAAGCGTGTGGCGGGAACCTGTTCCTGACCAGTCAATACACCTTGCGTGCTAGTATTAGAAAGGTTCCGAATGGTATGATGTCGTGGGTCTCATATTATTCTAAGCTATATAGGATTTCTCTTTCCAGTGACATCAATATCTTCCATCATTATCTAATACATAAGTCTATGACAATACCAAGCTAACAACAGACAAAGACCAACTTTGTCGGGGAGAAATGTTTTGTTGTCACGGCAACGCAAATCTTCATGAATAGAAATCAGTACATCCATAAGCTCATGAGTTATGGCTTCGTCGTTCCCAAAGGGGATAACTGGGTATGTTCGATAGTCGATTTAATGGAAATAAGGATTAGCGACTCGATAAAGATGGCCATCATTACTACTGTGTAAATTGGAGCACGATAATGAACTTCTGAGCAGGGTATCCACGAACTGTTACATATGAGGCACAACCGTACTCTGATACGCAGCAAATCACAGTTGAAGTATTTGGGACTTTGGCAACGTTTCGAGATCAATGGAGTGGTTTATTTAGTAAGCTACACAAGATTGAAATCATGGACTTTTGCTGATATGAAAAAGTGGTTATGTGACTCTTAGAAAGAAACACTGACAGAAACGAAGTAGAGGTCAATATCAATGTTTAGGGCCATGAAACAACATTTTTACCGAAATAAAAGTCCTTAATGGTAGTATAAGATGAGAAAAATACATTTTGTATAATTCGAGAACATTTTGAGATGTTCAAGACGGATTCAGGATCAGATCAGAGTTGAGGATAAGCCGATCATTTGAAAGATTTCTTCTCATTAGTGCAATAGAAATGCCAATGTCTAAACAAATAATCTCAAACACAACGGAAAGACGAATAGACAGACGGGTAAATAAGGAACAGTATTGCTTTTCAATTTCAAGTACTTTTGTCACTTATTGACTGAAATATTTGTGATGAACGATTTTCAGAAAATCTCAAAGTAGTACACAAAATGTACATAAAATGTCATGTGGTCTCTATCGGGAATATAATATAGTACCGCATCAACCTGTTCAGTGTTTTCCTTTTTGTATGTGAAATATACATTCAATTCTACAAATCGAAAACAGCCTCAAAAACAAGCAGCATGTTATTAAAGGTCCTCCTGTCATCTCGCCACGGTTTATCTATCTAGACCTGGTATAAACCACAAATTAGCCAACAACTCGAGACACTTTGATCAATAATACACTCCCGATATTTAAAACTAAGTCTCTCGATACCGTTATTAACACTTAATTTATGAATTTGCCAGGTGATATCGGCGTAGAAGTGTATTTACACGAGATTTGTGCCTTATTTAGGATTGTCGTTGGAAATAGGTTTCTTTACACAACAAAGAAACTTAATCCTGCTACAAA
The DNA here is from genome assembly GCF_002113885.1 of Mizuhopecten yessoensis. Taxonomy (NCBI): domain Eukaryota; kingdom Metazoa; phylum Mollusca; class Bivalvia; order Pectinida; family Pectinidae; genus Mizuhopecten; species Mizuhopecten yessoensis. Next base: position 6,234 of record NW_018485815.1, on the reverse strand, counting down.
CGCACTGACGTAAACACGGTCAATGTGGATGCACTCGAACCCATAACCAGATACAATGTCAACAAAGCGGTACTAGACACCGTCTGTAGTAAAAAGCATTGCTATCTCAAGTGGAAGGTTAAGCTAGCACTGCCTTTGAAAATTGAGATCCTTTTTCTCGTCTAAAAAGGTCACCATATCGTGGTCTAGATTTAGTGTTAAAAGGATTCAACGACATGTTCCAACTTTGTATAACTGATTAGAAGTGGTGTGCCCACACCTTTGTAAATAAAAACCTCAAGTATTTATATTTAGATTTTACCAATTTTCCAATATTAGATATAAGCTTATAACGGCTACTTACCCGCTACGATAGCCCGCACCCTTCCGTTTAGAGGATATATGTGTTGTTTACACTGTTGACAATTCTCAGGCCTGTATTTTCTAACATGGCGGCCACGATTCTAGATGTATTGGGTTCTTGTAATAACTACAGAACAAACCACCGCCCAAGTAAAGCGTTGACTGGGCCCACAGTCTACGTCCGATTTTCTCCCGCCCCAATTGTTTTCGTTTCTGATTATACTATTGACAAAGCAATGTCGTTGTGCTCATAACATTTAATAACGGCTGTCTAAGGGCTCCAAACGGGTGGGGTAACAGGATACAAATATTTATATCATATAGTAACATATATTAATAATCCGTATGCTAATTGCATTGTGGTTCCACGTAGTTGTCTTTTATATATTTTACTGAGTTGGAAAACAAAATATTTTGTCTTGTAATATTGATTGGGCATTGATTTCTTTTAACGATCCCATTTATAGCCTCAGCGCTTTCGGGTTGTTTATTCAGAATTACTGCTATTACAAGCATGAATGACTTTAGCTTTTGTGTATGTACACTGTTGAGTTATGAATCAAATTTCAAATAATTGGTTGATCAACTTTGTGTTGAAAAATAACAACATACTTTCTGTTAAACTGTAACTTTTAAACAAATACCATTCGAATCGGTTTTGGGAGCAACTGGAATCGATTTTATTGAATATTCTACTAAACCACACCCTTGGAAGGATATTTAATAATTGGACGTTTAATTGGACTCGTTAACAGTTTTTAACAACATGTTGATGACTCTAGTCTAAATCAACAATATCGAATAACCGGATAGAATTCAATAAGCATTGTCACCTTAACGCTAGCTGTTCAAGTATCTTGTCCAAGACACACGAACGCTTATTATCTTAAGACAAATCCTTAACAGACTATTCCCATAAGAAACCTTGTTTAGGGTTATTGAACTATCTTAGGAAAATGACGTTTGTTCACTTTGATGCTTTATTCACGAATAACCGATAAGCATTTTTTTCTTTTTTTTTTTCTTTTGCAGAAATTAAGCAAGAAGAAGACGACTAGAGCTCCGATTTTCATAGCCTCTATATGTATTCTACATAAGAGTATGGATTTCAACATTTCAAATTCGGTTGGTATAGAAAATGAAAAATGTAAAACAGAGAGTGGAGTGTCTTAAGCTATGCATCTTACTCCACTAAATAATAAAAGGAACAGTGGTTCCCCGATTTTGATCATACTGAACTGAGCAGCAGTGGCTTACTTTCAGATTTGGGGTTAAATAAAGTATACGAACAAGTTTTTTAAACTGTTCTTTCAGAAGTGAGGAAATTTTATGTCCTTTTTTATTGAATCATCGCAACGCGTGCAAGATAGTTCAGATTTAAAAACACAAAGCGAAAGTATGCTTCATTTTTATATGTGATTCGAACACATGCAAATGACAGCGGCTTTAGCGACAACAATATGATCTCCTTATAATACATATTGAATTATCGCAACACACACGTGTTACCGCTCCTTTAACAAACAAACATTAAAGCACGATTTAATTTTTTTGAATTTTCCTGACACATTATGTTTTAGCTTTTAATCAGAGAACCTGTAATCTTTCTCCTGTTGGTGATATTGGGCATCCGTTATCTTCACGGTACATTATTTGAAAGCATGAACGCAATCAGCAGGTTATCTCGGGGCGTTAAAGAAATCAATACAACTTAAAAATGTAGTTTCTACCTGTTTTTTAAGATAAGAACCAACAGTCGCCCAAAACAATCGTGATAAAATTCGTTCATATTTTATTTAAATATTATCTACATCGTTATTTTTAAAATGAATGAATACACTCTCAGCAAAAAGCAAGTGGACATTGTGTTGTGCAATTCTATTTTCTAGGACTAAAATTGTGCAGTTTAAAATAACCCGGAATCGATTCTATGCACATTTTAATTCGGCAGTAAATATTATAGAAGCCTTCCAGGCTCACCTAGGATTTGATACATATTCATTTTTCTGTTTCTCAAACACGATTTAGGTCATGGCTCCATGAATGATATTGATTTAAGCTAGATATTGACATTATCAGAACATGTTTATTTTATAGTAGCACACTACAAAAAGGAACGTCGTAGAGAAACGCACAATGTTTAGGTCTTTGGCACAGATTTTAAATTTACATAATATTCAAAACATCCGTTCTGATTCTATCACAAAAGCTGCCGAACAGCTGAGTAACCCTAACCTATTGTGTATGCTGGGGGTAGTTGTGCTATAATCAATGGTATACTGTAAACAAGTTGTAAGAATGGATAACAACTCGAAGTACAAAATTTGTAAGAACACGTGCACGTGGACCTATCTCCTTGTTTGAAGTGATATGCCAAAATGTAAGTTCAGAAAAGGCTATATGTAATTTACTACTATCTTTATATACGATTTGTCAAATATGGATTTCTTTAAAATCATGTGATTAATCGTTTGGTTGAAAAGAATAGATTTCTTTCAATGTTTAGAAAACAGTGATTTTTGTGCTTGGCCACATATTCATATAGTTTTGTTGGCACCAAGTAACGGCCATTTGTGAACTATTTGAATGTGACCAATGGACCTCTATAACAGGAGAGTTCAGCGGGACACACTTGGCGAACACCTGTGGTGAATACATTTTTAAAAGCCTTAATAAACGGAGAAATAGCAAATAGCAGAATTCATGCAACACAAACATGCGGTTTAATAGACATTCTTAGTCGAAGAAGAGCTTTATACCAAGAACAAAAGTGTGTTTGCAAGGTCAATAGTTAAAGAAAGACAGGGCGTTACAGTGTAAAATCTAAGGAAGGTGTTTTTGTTAGGATATAAAAGGAATACGGTCCTTCTCAACGTATTCAGGTACCTTATATTATATCAGTTTTGGGTGTTCTTATCAAAACAAAAAAATGACTTACTGTGAGAAATTAATTTCAGCCCACCTGATAAAACTTTGATATAAAGACATATGTTTAAGACATGACATCATGGCTTCGGATAAAATTGATCTATTAAAATGTAGGAATATATTTTATATTCTATGCATTATACGGCATATCGATTTATAAAGTTATCGAATCAAGGGAAGCACACGATGATCATAAAAAAAAGTTCTTTGTATTGTTCTAAATGTTTCTGTTCAAATATTTGCACCTCATTGCTTAAAATACTGGTATAATAAAAATGAATTCATCACATCACTTGCAAATCGTGCTGCTAAGCAAAAGCCAAATGTTAGCGATCTGGCGGAGAATAGACCGCGCGTACGGCTTGGTAATTGTGTGGCCGACCTGACAATCTATGTATTTATCACTATGGAAATCATGTCCACTGATCCTGTTAATGACCTGAAAACGCACGTGAACCTCGTTGTGACGACCTTTCAAACCCTAAATGACAATAATTGTATCACCATCTAAATTAACACGCTTTGCAATACAACATGTCAGCATGTTAACGGCTCTGCTTTCGAGACATTCGGTCAACATGGCAACCAAGCGTTACCGTGAACATGATAAGAGAGTAAAACGTTTCGATAACCGGAAAGTGACCAGGTTCAAAGCCATAGATTACTTATCGGCCCGCCAAGTCTTCACTTCCTTTCTAAAATGTTTGAATTGGTTTTTGCAGATTAATCAAGAGCAAAAATCCTAGATATCATGATAGCGATTTAAACGTCACCTTGAAATTGATAGACACGTAAACGATGGCGAAATCTAGATATTGCCCTTAAAATGTCAAGTGACGTTTGACTTATGATAGCTGTATTCCAGAGAGAACTTAACATCTTCATTGATAAAATCGCAAGGTCGATGAATACACTTCTAACAGGTCGCAAACCTTTTAAGGGATGTATCGTTTAAAATCAATTCTGTGAAGGTTTGAAAAGCCTTGAATCAACCTTGACATTTAGATATCTGGCTTGTCGATGTTTTGTCATGGTGTAAAAGAAAAGGGGCCCATTTTAATGACTGTTCCTATATAAACTTATTACAAATGTCACCGTGTCATTTCTAACGAGAATTGGGAAACAAGAACGCTACATATCTATCTTGCAACAAGGAGAAAGCTGCTCTTCAACTAGTGACCAAGTCGATGTCATACTTCCTAAATGTATCATAAATTAGAGACAATAATCCATATACGAAGTAGACTCTTTCAAAATTCACAAAATTTCCCACTATCAACTAAATAATTACAATATAGTTACAGAAGAATCTCCAAAGTTTACTGGAGCTTCCTACTACCAACTTAGCAATGACATTTTTTATTTCAACAAGATCTCAGAAAATACGCTGGACATTCTCACTAACAACTGAGCAATGACATTTTATTTTTGCCAAAATGAACCATAACTCATAGGTGTTTCTTGCATATATATCAAATACACAATGACATGTCTACTAAGACCCTTGTCAGAATACAGTAAGAAAAATGAATCTTTGCAATATTTATCAATGATGCCATCGGAAGATTAAGTACTTATGCGTCAATATATTCTACTACTCCTCACGACAGTGGTGGTGACAGAATATGACATACGCTTGAAAACAGATTAAATATTACGTCGATGTTTGGGTTAGAGCTAATGAATTATTCCTAAGATAACAAGAAGCGTTTAAACTGTCGACATTGATAAATTGGTGTATAATATTAAGTGCATATCAAATGACTTGGAAATTGATCCATATAAGCAACCGCCCGAATCCTGCTTGTAAAACACCTTGGTGCACTTTACTCACCTCAATCGTACTTCACGTATGTTTTAGTAAAAAAATATGCTGATGAAGTCAGAATTACCTCAACGCTAATGAACCATAATATATATCTTGACACAAATAATCTCACATGTTTATGTTAATTTCTGAATTCTTCAAAAAATAATGCTGTATGAATGTTTTTCCAGTGATTTTATCCAAAACATAAATAAGTTGATAAACCAAAATAAAGCTGACAAATTTTGTGATCTACTAATATACAACAGTATTATCATGAAATCAACACCATTCAATCACAGCGGATCATATTTCATAAACCTTCCACATCAAGTACAAAATAATCACTATAAGAATAGTGGCATTGAAGCCATTCATGTTTTAATTGAATCAAAATCAACCTGTGAATTTTTCAAAGTCAAAATAGGGACATATTTCTAGATTTAAAGATGAGAAATCAAAAGTAGTTTTACTAGGTTTTTGTTTGAAGAACTCTGTGACCCTAATGGAAATATGTATGTGTCGTGTTTATGACATATGATATTGTACCCAGTCCACCCGACTTATGGTAATATTGCATGGGTCATTTGTCAATGTCACGCCAAAAGCCTCGAGCATCTGGAATACTTATCAATAAATAAGGCTTGCCATTTTCGCTTTCGAAGGTTCGTAAATTATTTGAGTGACATATTATTCACTACTTTTCGATAATTAACACAATCAACTCCAGATTCGTTGTTTTGCCATAATCCCGTATCAATAATACTTGCCGGAAATGGATTAGTGCCGGAAAGTGGTTGTCGTTAAATATGAACGATACATAAATTAAGATATAACCTATGTCAACCATTTCTGATTATCAATAACTGTGTTATGTTTATCAATTTAGCATAATTGTGATGAATCATCATGGTATTTTTATTTTATGAATGAAAATATTTTTCGAAATTAGAGTTGCAGTCCTGGAGAGTCCTAAGCCTAATCATTATCTTTTGTTTTCAATAGTATAAGGGCTATTTTTTGCGTTAATTCTCATGACAATAATCTATAAAGCTGTATCTAAATGTGATATCAGCATGCGAACGTCTAATTAATCACTAACTCGCATAATTATGGATCTCATTTTGAAAAAAAAAAAAAAAAAAAAAAAAAAAAAC
>NW_018485814.1:0-20930 GCF_002113885.1 Mizuhopecten yessoensis | reverse complement strand
CACAACAGTTGCAGCCACAACAGCCGAGGCAACAACAGCCGCAGTCACAACAGCCGAGGCCACAACAGCTGCAGTAACGACAGTCGCAGTCACATCAGCTGAGGCAACAACAGCAGCCACTACAACAACAGAGGCCACAACAGCTGCAGTCACAACAGCTGAAGCAACAACCGCAGCAGTCACAACAGCTGAGGCAACAACCGCTGCAGTCACAACAGCTGAAGCAACGACAGCCGCAGTCACAACAACTGATGCCACAACTGCCGCAGTCACAACAGCTGAAGCCACAACAACCACAGCCACAACAGTCGAGGCCACAACAGCCGCAGCAACTACAGCCGAGGCCACAACAGCCGCAGTCACAACACCAGGCGCAACAACAGCCGAAGCAACAACAGATGCAGTCACAACAGCCGCAGCCACAACAACTGAAGTAACAACAGCCGCAGTCACAACAGCTGCAGCCACAACCGCCGCAGTTACAACACCAGGCGCAACACCAGCTGAGGCCACAACTGCTGCAGTCACAACAGCCGAGGCCACAACAGCCGCAGTAACAACAGCTGCAGCCACAACAGCTGAAGCCACAACAGCCGCAGCCACAACAGCTGAAGCCACAACAGCCGCAGCCACAACAGCCGGAATCACAACAGTCGCTGTCACAACAGCTGAGGCCACAACAGTCGCAGCAACAACTACCGCTGCTGCCACAACAACTACCGCTGCTGCCACAACAACAACCGTTGCTCCTATAGACAGTGAGTATTTTTTACTTTACTCGTTAATTATCATAGCCACTCGTCATCCTCTACACCACAGTGTGTGGCCAAGCTTCCGGTCAAACTATATAAACGTGATGTATTAAACTTGCGTCAGAGATGAAATTTAATACTCGCAAAAACCAATACTATTTAAAATAACTAATGCTTCCTTGAAACTGTATATCCTTTCCATGTTTATATAGTAAATAAACGCAGGCCGCTTGTAGTTCTTAACGTCCCATGTTATCCTCTCATCCAGTGACTTTGATATGTTATATTTGTGCAGTAAACAGTTCTTGTTCTGATAGTTCTCAACTTTCCGTGTGCTCCTGTGTACAAGTGTAAATGTGTTGTTGTTGATGATGATGATGATGATGAGTATGTTGCTGTTATATTGATTGAACGTATCGTACATTGTATTACGCTGTGTAACCGCTCGTGTATCTGTTTCAGCCGCCACCCAGCAGGTTTCAGTTATAACTTTGACGCTCCAGACCACGGTGTCGGTCAATCTTAGTGACACCACCTCGGCTGGATACAGGACACTTGAGATTGATGTCATAGTTATGGTAGGTGTCACTACAAAACTGTGAAATGCTACTCCTGTTAAAAGAGTTTCACTAATTGCTTAATTAACGTATCAATAGAACTGATAGACCTTATCGTCCGTCTCACGAGATAACACCATTCATCACGAGATTACATCTATCTCTCTCTCGAGGTGTATCTGTACGTCGAAATAGTGGACGGGGTCACACCAACTCGACCACGCATAAAATGAGATCAAATATGGAAAACGTGGGGGGTATTGTGACAGAAACAGAATAAAAATATTGGGACGATGTGGTTATACATACGAATAGATTAAAAAGCCCGGGAAACGCACTTATATTTCGTGCCGAAAATGTCGTGCAGAAAATCTACTTGTCAAACACAATTTCGTCCTCAGAAACTCGCCCCAAAGCACCACTAATATGCATACAACAGCATATGTTACATAAGTAACTTCTATTTGTTTATGTATTTTGTATTGTATTATTGTTTCATGGTGACTAGTTTTCTCTGTTCTATGTTCCGATATGTAAGTTTTCATGTTCCTGTCTGATAAAGTGGCAGATCAACCTGAAAGTTTGACAAATTTCTTTGACTGCACTGCCGTTATTAATTCTTTGTCCATATAATAATTTGGTCAACCCTTCTGATTTTTTTTTGTTCTTAACTTTATTATACTATACTGCATTACACTCGATATCTAACACAAACGTTGTCACATGTCTCGTTTCATTTTACAGTTAACTGCAGTATATAGAGCGAATGTACCTGGTTTTCTGTACGTCATCATCATAGAATTGAGGTAAGTCTATGTTACTGGTTATACAACTAATAGAAAACGTTACAGTGGTAGAGGTCGGAATAGGCTACGGGGACCTGCTGGCAAAGAAATGGCAATTACATAACTATTTGAGCTTAGACGGGATGACAGAAAACTGGGCCAGATTAGACAGGTTTCACAGTATCTACCTATTGTGTGCTAGCCGAGATGACATATGCCGTCAATTACTGCTTATTGTTAAAGTGTCGTCTCTCCAAACTCTGGTAATGTTTTCTGTTTGGTTTAATTTTGAGTTGTTTTAATTATTTTTCATTTTAACGTATAATTAACCAAATCTCAAAACTAATTTTAATTTTACGGTAGAAACAAATCATGAAACTTTTGTTGATCAGGTACGGGTAACATAAGCTACAATTCAGGAATGACTTTCGCGGATTTATCAATCGGCCATCCCTTATGTGATAGTATATCCTCTATGGGCTGTTGATTAACGTCAGTACTTTTCTTTAACAGTGCCGGAAGTTTAATAGTAAAGCACGAGGTTGTCACAAACAGGACCGAGGCTGCTGCTACCGGTTTATCGAACACCGCATCGAAAATCGGCGATCAAAATATCAAATTCCAGTTGAATAATGAGACAGTGGCAGCGTCGTCGGTCACTCTTGCCCGGTCCGGGACGACAGGTAAATACATTTATACACAAACATTACGGCGTCAGAAGCTGCCTTGTTGGTCGACAGGGGCTCAGGTAAATGGATAAACAAGTTCGATCATTACATACATGTAAGTGATTTTTTACACTTATTTCGAACAGAAGTTGGAATACATTTCTTCCGTTATTGTATGGGTTTTTGACACAAGTCGCTGTATTTTATTGTTTAAAAATTACTTTTCTTCCATACTACGGTTAGACTGTTGGTTGAAACTGTTACAACTTGTTATCACAGAAACCTTCTCACGTTATATTAATTTTCATTTGATACCAACTGAACTTCAAAAAAAATAATTCAGGAAAAATATTTAAAATAATATTATTCTCACAGAAATTTCTAATTTTCTTGACAGATCTGACAATTACTGCGGCGACAGATAAGTGTTTGGTATTCAGGACAACCTATACGTGTCCGACAGGGTATCAGTGCCAGACCGTCAATGGTAACGCTCAGTGTGTGTAAGTATCTCGTGTTAATTGAAATGTACTGTTAACCGATCCGTTTTCGTGAGATCATCATTTTCGTATTTATTCCCAAGGGCAGTCCTTAGTGTACTCTAACTTTTTCGCATAAAAGAAATCGTTCGAGATTTGAAGCAAATTTCTTTTGATATGTTGTTATAATTTCATTTTTTTACCCTTCTGAAATCTTTTGAGGAATGAGATAATATGTTTCATACTTTAAAAATGTAATTCCCGAATACTAAGTATTTTACAGTAACATACAGGTGACTATTTTATATGTGACACACTATGGATAAAGGTCGATTATTTGGTAATTAAAAAGTACTTTCGATGCGTAAATGTATCATGATAACAACAGTTATTAGTTATACAAGTAGGCGAACGATTAAAGAGTCCCCTACCATTGCCTAAAACTGTAACTAAGTGATGGAAACTGGTTTTCCTAAATGGGTATAGCTTTAATAAATCATTTTTGCAAATGAAAAATAGTTATCTTATCTCTAACCGACTTAGCTATACGGTCAATAGAATTGTACTGGTCCAACTGTGCTACAGTTATACCAAACGGAGGATAAGGGGAGGTAAACTTACCCTCTTCTGTGCTTATCGCCCTCAATCTCGCAAAAATTAAACATACTAACTAAATAATAAGCCACTTTTGTGAAGTCTTTGAACCGTTCAATACCCTTTGAACGGTCTTGTTATGTGAATTATAAAACTCAGGATAAATAAATGTCTGAATGTGATATAACGTTTGTTTACTCTTGATTTTAATTCACCATTTCTTCGTTTGTTTTCAGGCAATCAGAGACATCTGGTAAGTGTATTTATTTTATTTAAACATTCATTTTGTATATCAATAAAAGCAATGGAGAACAACCCATCTTAGATATAAAACAAATAACTAAGTGTAAGGAAATTGCAAACAAAACAAACAACCGTATGTAAGGAAACCACAAGCAAAATTATTAGTAAATAAGTAATAAGGAAAGGAAAGTTTTTTACGATATCTAAAATATTACTTATAACGTACAGAAAAAAGACAGATATTCACAGCAGGAAACAGTTATGAAAACAAACATTCTTATATCAAATTTCTCGCTTTAACGTCCATCATTTCCACGCATTTCAGATGGGTTTGACCTCGTTGTGGGCCTCGGTGTTGGAATACCTGTTGCCTTTCTTGCCTTACTTATCGTCGTCATCGTATGCATATACGCAAAACGTTCCGGTCGACGAAACAGCAAAGATCTAGAGAGCTTAGACAGGTAGGTAACACATGAAATCTTGGTATATTTGTACATGTCCCAAGTTTAGTAAACGTCAATGGCAGTACCTGATTGAACGAAAGTTGTCGACGCATGTAGAATCTCCAAAATGAGAAAAATCTTGCATTATTTTTTTTAACTTCATAACAAAACTTTGATAATATTCCGTGTCTTTAAAATATCAATATACCGTCTGTAGGTGTCTGTTTATAAGCTTACGTACAGTATCTGTCACACTGTATTAGATTAGAGTCTGTAGGCTTGAAGATATTGTCGATTCGTTTTAAGCATCACCTTTCATTATTGCATACATACCAAAGTAGTATTACTCTCGCTCTGTTGGCAAAGCGAAATACGCAATGCGTAAATATTTACACCATAAGTGGTGACGTAGCAACAGGTATTGCATCGTCACTGTTTTTCTCTAACTTGTCAGTTATTTTTAGTGTATTAATAATTAGTAGTAATATATGAAAATATGTCCCATTTTTGTTAATAAAACGGAAGTGTTTTTCTAACGGATATCCATATAAAAAATCACTAGTTATGATCATATGAATTTCTGACGTTTTTTAAAAATCATTTTACATTGAGCATGATAAATGGTTTTACTCGTAGAGAAGACATTCTGTATAACGTTAATATTTATGTCATAACAATATTTTAATTAATCTAATATTAATATTGTTTTGATAGAACGCTTGATGCAAGATCACATTATCCGTCTGGTATCGCACCTAAGTTTAACACCTGGGGACGGCCGGCTTACTATCAACCCGGGGGCTGGCAGGACGCCGACTCCGATTCAGATTCGTCCGACCATAAAAAACGAAGCAGACGAGATGCTGATTTATATCAAGGCAGAGAGTACGGTAAGTCAAAGTATAATTTGAGGACAAGAAATGTTAATCGAACATTAACTTACACAGTGAACTCAGAACTAATTTAAATCAATACTGTAATTTACAAAAAAGAAGACAGATGTTAAACAAATTAAAAAAGTTGAATATGACTTAAATAAACTGTCGATCAGTAAATTTTGCACTGCATAAATTATCGCATAACGTTGCCTTAAATGGCAATCGATAATAGAAATATTACGCGAATAATTATTAGAAATGCATTAACATGGACGCTGATCTTGAGAGAACCGTCAAATAGGAACCTCTTATATCAGATCATTCGCGATATACATTGATTGCAGCTTCAAACAGCTCACAAAAACATTGATATATATATTAAGATATGGATATTTATAACGAATAATTTAACGGAAAGATTTAACATTTCTTGAATTAAAAATCTTAACGAACAATTCATTTGAAATTCAATACAATCGCTAAAACAGATTTTCAAATAATTTATGTTTTTGACAGAAAAATGAGCGTTATACAGTAAATGTTTTTATCTTTACACAAACATCATAGTTAACGACAGGAACGTTACGTATTTCAGTAGTAGGTTTGCCATCAAAAGTGGTTTGGACTCGAGTGTTCTTTCACCCGCGACTTACTTTCATACATAATGATATGTACATCACGGCGCAATGGTTTCTGATTATATCATTTCTGTTGTTGAAGGAAATAGCATTATAAGTTATAAGAAAACGTTAGGGCGGATACGATATTGAGTCCAATCACAGCGTATTTACCTGTACACACTAACCAAGGTACATTTATTTTCGTATTCACTGGAGAAAATAAATAAGACCGCCACACCCTTGTCGCTGTACCGCAGTGAAATTATAGGACGGCTTAGACATGCATTTTCGGTAAATGATATATCCTCATTGGTGTTCGAGTCCAAAACCAAATGCCCATGCAGTTCACTTTTTTTTGTGTGCAAAATTATGACATTATCGCTTAGAAAGAAAACGAGACTATGCCAAGTTGAAATTGAAAAAAGTCTTAAAAATATAACTTTGTCTCAAATAATATTGGTATAATATGAAAATTGATAATTTAAAACAACTTGTCTCTTGACTTGTAAAGGAGCCAAACTTAATACGTCCCAATGTGGTGTAGAAAGCCTTTGTAAGCTATTAGAATCATTTCGCAGGTAGCAGATTTGATCAAAAGCTCGCCTAGGTCATTAGAATCATCAACGGTCTGTGTTCTGTCTGTTTCCCAAACTCTCAGGAAGGCACGCCTATGTTTGCACTGGTCTTGTTTAGTTTTTGATATTTTGATATTTTTAATCATGAGACTTGCATGGACAACATAATAGTATTTTTTCATTAAATACAACCCTATAATAAATGTTTTATTTTTGTTCTACAGTTTACGACAATCCTGATACATCAAATTTCTCTTGGGATTTTATGTACCAATATGTGGATCCAAAACAAAAGGTAGGTCGTCTACTGTCTATAATCATACATAATGTACATGCCGTAAAACATAGATAAAACATTGTTTCATGTGTTTCCTTTTTTATGTTTTCCATCTTAAATTATGACTTTGTGTCGTGAAAATTATTTTGAATGGTTATGAATTGTATGAAGAATTTACTGAAGTGTGTTCTTTTTAAAATATAAACTATAAAGATGTACCTATAATTAGCACCAGTTGTTGAAATAGCGTGTCATTTTAGTACAGTAACAAAGGTATATTACGATTTATGCAATTTGCATGGCGTTTACCATCATTAAAATTAATCAATATATTATAAACAATATTAAGATTTCTTCCTTTTTATTTTAAATTTCCTGATATTTGAATACAATATAAAGGTGTCGCCTCTAAGAGTATTAATTCGATTGATCTAAGTTAAAGAGTAATGCTTCTGTTTTTTGTTTGTTTTTAATTTAAATGTATTATCAATTCTTTGAAATTTTAAATTAAGTATAAAGTATTTTTTCATCTTTCAATTGTTTCTTGTTCTACCAAAACGAGACGCGGAATGTTCTACCAAAACGAGACGCGGAAGCAACTAATCAACATTTGTAGAAGTTTGATTCCTTAGAAGTCTTGTTGTTATACAAACTTATATATGTTCTGTTGTTTATTTCAGTACAAAATACAGAGGCCGAATGCGGATTTATCACCTAATCCGGTGTATGTGGTAAGTAAACAATACGCTGTAGTGAATTAAACCCTAAATGATCTCGTTGAAGCCATATTAATTGGTATAATGACGTATTAAGATAGGATGTTAATATATTTTGTTTTCTCTATTATCCCAAAACGCTTGTTTTAGTATGCGTGTTATGAATTAAAAATAAATAAGTAAGTCAAAAAGAAATAATGATAAAAAAGAAAAAAAAAAGAAAAAAAAAAGAACTTCGAACTTTGGGCAATCTATAATCTAAATAATATTTCTCTTTACAGAAGAAATAAGTGAAACACAAAAACGAAAGCTTGCCAGAATTACAAAAGAGATTACACAACGAACACTTGTTTGTCGACTAACCTGCGCCATATTGACAGTGTATTGCGACTTCATAGGGTGTCGTTAAAGCCAAAGCCCAGTGTCCAATAGCCCAGGGTGGGGTTTTGTACAACAGCGGGAAATATTTCTTAACACGCAGAACGGATACTAACTACAAAAGGATGGGTTCTTTTTAGCAATGGAAAGGATCGTTTGTGCAAAAATAAGTATTGCGAGCAGATCGTGTCCTTTCTTTCGACCTTGGGATCCACTGGTCATTTCATGTCCCTGGATAGCAGAGATATGCAAATCTGCAAATCGTCGACCGGGAACCACCGCATGAACAGTGGAACTGTTCCTCAATTCTTTTGACACCAAAAGAATGTTTCGTATATGTTTCTGAAAGTCATTGATACATCCATTGCTTTTGAGTCAGCAGCGAAGACAGGCTTCCAATATACCTCTTCATAACTGTATGTCAAATGTATTGTGTTCAATAGAAACGTCTGACTGAGGGTTATCGAAAAGACTGGGAGTAATCGAATAGAGTGCACCAGTTTTTACTTATGTATTAACATTACTTCATCAGCATTCCGTCGTGGTCGATTATTATACTTATGAATGCATTACTCATTGGTTTGCCCAGATATTCATCCTAATTTATTTCTGAAAGAAATTATCAGGACTAGCCACTGAAGAAATTGACATGTTAAGTGCAAATGGCATTGACAACATGTCAAAATAGTGTTATTGTATGTTTTTGTTGTTATAATAATAGAATCAAATTGACCATCGTGTTATTTACGTCAATCAAAACATTAAATGTGATAAATTCATAATGACATTTCATACATCACTGTATTGTATATATTGTACGAGTGTTCAACATGCCAGTAACTGTAGATATAGTATAGTTTATCAATATACATATATACAAATATTTATATATATACATTACAGAACAGGGCAAATTTATGTTATGCGTATGGAATATCTTGATTGGGAGACGTGTGTTGGTGAAATTACGAATGTTTAAAACTGAAGCGTGATTGTGTCAACGTGTGTATGTTTGCGTGTAAATATTTTCACATTCTGATTGATAAAAGTATTTGCAATGTGGGTACCTGCAAGTCATTAATCATCTTTGAAAAATAAATACATGTTATCAGCTATGTAAATGAGATGAATGTGGTTTTGCATGATTAATGTTCTATTAGCTTCAAATATACAAAATTTGGGGGTCGATTTTCTGGTACATTGTATGCAGTATATACGCACTTAAGAGGGATCAGATGACGCCTTGTATGTATGTTGCTTTCAGGGTAAATAGCTGTTTTATGAAGTCTATGTAAGTGAGATTCGATAGAAGAAAGTTGTAAGTGACTTGCACTCTGTAAATAGGGAGACGCTTTGAGTGAGGAAAAGTCGTTGAGGGAGTTGACACTTAAGCTAAGCTAATATTTATTGTCTCAAATGATGTTTAAACGATGATGTTTAAATGACGATTGCCTTGATTGAAATTTGCAAATTGAAACGTTACCTTGCTCCAGAATTAATCATTATGATATATTTGTATTTCTGTTTTCCTACCTATCTTCAAAGTGACAGAATACATAGTGAAACACAAGCGATAAATAGTCAATGAATGTGTAAATGATACATGTAAGTGGTATGATATTAAGTGGTGTGTGTGTAAGCGCTGAGTGTAAATGGTTTGTCTGCCACAAGTTCGAGTACGAAACACGATGTCTTTGGTTGAAATATAAATTCAACTCGAGGGAAAAGGAAACACAAATCATGGATATTTTATATATTTTTGTATATCAAATGCAAATTACCATGTTTTAATAAAGAGATTATATATTTTTCAAATGAACCGACTTAGTGTTGTTCATTGACAGAAAAAATCCCAGTTTAAATTATTTTGATACAACCGCGATTGAACTGAATGACCAGAATAACTGATATCATCTCAGTTATTATTACTTGCATTATTCATATCTTACTGGATTTTGTGTCAAAATTACGAACGGACATTAATGACGTGAAGAGGTGGAGATGAACAAACTGTCTGTGCTTTATATACGGGACACATTTTCTCGTTAAGCCTGCATGTACCTATTCCTCTCTGTCTAATTTAATTGCACACAATTTGCATCTGGGAAAATTTTGCCTTGATGATATGCTTATGTGACGCTCGATGCACTTTCTGATATAAATGATTTGATCGCCAGCGCTTTCTAAGGATTCATACATATTCATACATATATACATGTTCCTGTTTTTATAATTATTGCAGTTATTCTTTGGGTGTTGATGCTGTGGTATTGTTTTGTCTTTGTGTTGACACTGTGGAATTCGTTGTCTATAGATATTGTCTAAATTTGTTGCCGCAGAAGTAATTGTTGTCCTTGTGTCTTGATGTCGTTGTATATTGGTCTTCGGGAAATGACGCTGTGGTATATTTTGGTTTTGTGAAGTGACGCTGTGACATATTTTGTTTTTATGTTTGTAACTGGTTTTATTGATAAAACATTTGGACCACATAATTTTATATAATCAGCTACACAGTATGACATTAAAACCTCGTTAGCAGGAGAAAGGAGTGTGTGTCTATGTTTCTATCAAAGATAAAGGAACTTATCATTAAGTTTGGTTCACATGTCGGAGTTGATTCAATATACATGGGATTGCAAAAAATCACAATTACTATGATAGATGTCGAACACTGACGGATAAACTTACAACTCAAGGTAACGGGATACACATATTGCGGAAACATATTACCAGTTTTATCAGATCTCATTGTGAAATATTTTGTTTTCTTGTTCGATATAAGTGTCGAAGGTTTTGATAATGTTCATTAGGGGGACTTTTTCTCCTTGTCGTTTTCAAGTGTCAATATGTAAATTTGTGATTTGTTCATAGTTATTTTGCATTAGGTTTAATCTCTTTTGTTTGTTTGTTTGTTTGTTTATATCTTGTGAATGTCATGAAATAAATCTTAAAAAATAGAATATGTGGTTTGTAAATTTCATTTCTTGCAACAGGTCTTCAAAATTATTTTGACTGAAGATGGAACACAATCAAGTTTTCTTCATGAATTACGTATCGAGGTGGGTCCCCGAGTTTACGCATTGATGAATTATTGTAATGTAGACGTGCAACACCAACATAGTTACTGCGCTCTTCTATATATCTTAGATACCATTTATAATCAAATGTAAGCCTTCATGAATACAGTTTATTTCGGTACATTAACTTTCTGACTCACAAAAAGTAACACATACTTTAAACATGTAAAACATACATTACAACCCGAGGATAATACGAATAAAACTGACAATCTACATTTAATCTTATTATTCACCAGTGCAAATAGAAAATGCCATGCATCGATAAATGTGCCGTGTAACATTAAAGAAAACTACATGTACATATTTTGAACACGAACCATCTACTTAAAAATCCACAGACAGCCTAAGAAAGATTTAATTAGATTCTAATGCGGTATTAAATTTTCTATGATGACGTAAACATTTCCTTTTTTTTCGGTATCCGGTTCAAATTCACACTGTTACACTTACATAGTGATGGTGAAATTGGGAGAGGCAGGTTCACATACTTCATTGCTAACGTATTTAACTTGTTTGTTCGGTGTATTTAAATCCTAACGTCATCACCCATTCACAATCAATCGAGCAGGAAACCCATGTCGTATTTACAATAGGTACACAACGCCCTATTCTTACGTTATCAGAGGCGAGACTATTGATCATCATGCGGAAGCAGACAGTTTAGACGTACATTTATGTAGAAGGACTGAATACGTATTTTCACACCCTTCACAGTGTTTTTTCTTGAGTCATGTCTTTGTAAACCCCTACTGGGAAGTGCAGGTGCTCACTGGCAAAATACTTTCTTTATCTCCATACACACTAGTTAATGATTTTCGATGAGTTTATTACTGCAGAAGTTTTGTTTTGTATTGACTTTCGTCCTTTTTACTATCAAAGTTATTTTTGGCAAAAGTGGTAATGAAAAACTCTACCATACACTCATTAATAGATCTTTCTAACACATTTGTAGGCCATATGTAACTTGTCTTTGCTATCTATATCCTATAGAAGACGATGTTAAATTGTAATCAAGAAACATATATGTCACTTACAAGTCATATTGATGGGTAAGGATAATGAGACTTGCTGGGTTCGGTTGCTACACTGAAAAACATTGAAGGCAGGAAACCTAGTTTGCGATGAGGGAATCAATTTCCTTGTAAATAACATTTCGTATTAAGTTTTCTTACAGATGAACAAACTCAATTGACCCTTGTAAACCCGTTTAAAATCAGTGTTCGCATAAGTACATCGAGCACGTGTTCTACGATGTCAAAATCATGATAATACATGTTCCTTGAAATGTCTCCTTACACGGAAAATACGACCAGGCCCCTATTGACACACAACGGGCAAAGACAAACCACTGGAATATACTAGTATCAGGGTTAAAGTAACAGGATCATTGAGCTCAAATTTAACGGCAATGTAATAAAATGGCATTATCGGTAGCATCATATTTATCTAAAGCAATAAGATATACGGGAATAATGATTGATGTTTTTGTTACATGTAGAAATAGATAATGTTGGACCTTTAAGGTTTTCGTACTTTGTTCCTTTGTGTTTAAGATGTTGTTATTTCTTGTATACGTCCAATACATTGGTATGCCATTCTTGTTGATCTTTGATGCAGCATATTTGGAACAACATAGTATGTCTGATGGGTATTGATGGAAGATAAATTATTTGCAAGATATTTGAATTAATAAGAGTACACTTCCCGTTAATAAGAATAAAGAGCTCGGAAAATGTGTTTTGTTTAATCAATTCTCATTAAAAACATACATATTTCAGCGCATTATCGAATTTTAACAGAATAGCACATTGATGAATTGGCGCACATGCAAAATGTACAAAACGGAACAAAATACAGGATCTTTGATTGGCGCAATCATGATTTAGCGTAATATTTAAAGTGCAAAAAAACCCCGCTAAAATAAATTTGCCCTGTAAAATAGTACGTTTACAGTAATTCGAACATGAGAGGGAATTACAGCAGCTATATTTTATCTTCTAATATCAAATCGACAGCAAATAACAAACAAATATAAATGAAGTACTGTTTTATTTCCCAAATTGATTCATTTCATAACATAAATATATACCATGTACATGTCAGATAGACCATAGTCTTGATAAATGCCATATAACACTGAAAAATAGTTAATTCGTTCGTAGACGAAACGGCACATGGTCATGATATTTACAGAAACATTATTTGAATACAGTTCTGCAAACATATGTTATTCCAATGTTGATAAAACTTATTGCAATGTTATATAATCTGAATCTTTTTATTTCTACAAATTATTTTGGGAGAATGAGGTATTTCAATACAAAATAATAAGGAAATTTATTATTGGCATTTAATTAAAATCTAGACCAATGGATTTTGAATTACGTGTTATTGATATTAGACACTTCTGTATATCATGCAAACCTTAAATGTTGACACTTTGTATGATGCAAACTATTTATTTTGTTAGGTGTTTTTTTTGTCACAATATTATTTGACTCTTTACTGTGGGTTAACATAACTGAATATAGACTGTTTGCCTATAGAGACATTTCCTGTACATTCGTATTACTGCTGATACATGTATTATGAATGCAATATCAAAGGAAAAATTAAAAATGTTTACAATTTTCGAAAAATGTATCCTTTGCCAGTCATATACGTATGCTACTGAAAGTCTTATACAGTGTAACATGCTTTTCATAGTAATTGAAATAACACTACACATTCATTGTTCACATACTGGCCAATACTACATTACTTGTTCTTGTAATAGTAATACCATGCTTCTGCTGTTGAGTTATGAAACTAGCAGTTATGAAACATGTCGTTTATGCAAATTAATAATTTACTTTTCAGTTTCGACTGATGAAACGTAAAATGTAAAGAAGATTAATTACACGCGTTGCTCATTAAAACAACGCTAAAATCTTATGTAACATATTTCAAAATCAGTGAGCATTTATTTGACCGACTTGGGCAAATGAGTGAATAACGTAAACTGTTGGTAATTGCATAACAGCTCCTTATGCCTATAATACACATAGGCACTGTTGATTTGCTTGATGTTGCTATTGAATAACATCTGAATAAAATGCTACCAACAAGTTAAAACTCTTGTTTAGAGAACCAGCTCCAAACATGTCTTAAAAATTAAATAAAAACCTATGAACAAATATACGAGTTGACATAGCATTCTTTAACACATACAATCCATTTACTCCCATGCATTTTCCATTTATCAGTGCCTACTATGTAAATAAGCTTGGTCGAAATTGAAGGAAACAATTTTCTGAGGCTTCCGTGCGATAAGGCATACCTCTACTCAGTTTCTCGTATAGCCCGTTTGTTATTATTATAACTGAATAATATAGAAAATTGATCATTCTAATACTCCCGTATGACTTGTACGGGTTATAAGGGATGTCAATGCATTGCTGCTCCTGTTCAACATTTAGCCCACCAGTAAGATTGGTCTAAATAGACAGGGTTACTTTTAATACTTATATAAAAAAATGGGTGAGTTACTAGAAATATCCGCCGAAGATTTCCCCCTTTTGTTGGGACACATATACTTGTAGGCCTTGTCTAAACCAAAAGATTGCTTTTGGAGTTCCATGGTAACTCGTTCACTTCAATTTCCCCTAATTTTCACTTAGTATATCAGAATTCACTTCTTTACTCTTTACCTCCTATATAACTTGTGTTGTAACTTTATCGAGAACACATTCCATGGTGCACCTACCAGGTAACACAAAGTTTGGTCGAATTAGGAGATCCAAGCTTAATTGGATGGAGTATATTTATTACTCCATACAATGTTAACCATCTGTGCCAATTTCCTAATCTGGAATTGTACAAATAACTCAACCAGCTTGTTCAACTATAACATCTTAGCATATAAGTATGTTTGTTATAGTTCTTTATTTCTTTAACGAAGATTGCATACAGCCCGGAGGCTACTAGATGCTTTCCTCAAATGTATAGTTACCTCCTCATGCTAAACAGTATCTCCATTTTACACTGGAAGTACCAGAATACCAGCATTTTACACCGGAATCAATCTGCATTCAAAATGGTTACTGACGTGATGAGGGCTTATTCATTTACAATTGTTCGAAAGTATAACTGTAAATCCAATCAAAGGAATATCCTTTGGAAGTAGAGGTTCATGTGAATTCAATGCATTTGTACACTGGCCTATATTATTTAGTGACAAATGTGTTTCACTATCTACATTATTACTTGCTATTATGATAAATAAAGCTGATAAAAATATTGCACAATAGGACAAATTATCACCAAGTAATTAATTCATATTCCATATTCACCCGACACCAAACAACCTTTATCCACCAATAAATAATTTATAATTTACAAACATCTTGGTTTTACATATGATATGCGTAGATGTTATTTGTGAATATGTAATTACCCATGTATTGTAATTAAGAGTCGAACATAACAGCGTTTGTCATGTAGTCAATTATTGAATACAAGCTTTAAATGTTACTTCTTTATTGGTGTATAGATAGCGCGATTTCACATTTTCCCTTTGTGGCAACACATTAGCTATTATCAGTTTAGATATTTTATTTAAAATAATGTAAAATTAACGAAAACAAAACATTCGTTAAATGTGTGACGACAACAAAAAAATTAAAATGTTTTGCTGAAAATCAATAAAGAATTTCGAATTTCATTTCTAATAATTTGTTGTTATTTTATCGCTGCGTTCTGATCGGTATGGGATGCTTTTAAATACCAAAGATGATCTCTCAATGAGTTGAACAATTTATGATATATTGGATATTGAGTTAAATAATAATTGAATGAACGAAAAGTACTATAGTGAAAAGTGCTATAGTGAAAAGTACTATAGTGAAAAGTGCTATAGTGAGACTACCGCTAACCTTATTTCAACGGAGTACTTCTGATAAAGGTAATTGTACCAAATGGATACTTTTTTCATAATTCATAACTCAAAACTGGCATTACTTTATTGTTGTTTCAAGTAATAAAATTATCTATACTCCTGATGTAAATGCATGTCAAAGCTGAGTTTATTGATGTAAACTTATACCTTTTTCGCACAATAATAGCAACGGGTAGTTTCTAGGCATAATTAACAAATACAATAAACTTTACGATATGTAATATGTTTAAACACCATGCGTCAATGCTCCACAATCACGATTTGTTTGTCCGGAAGAATCAATTTAAACCATTCCCATATGACTGAAATGAAAAAAGACAATATGTAATTACACTGTACATATAATACACTTTAAACATGAGAAACATGTCTGCGTGATTAGAAAATACTGTAGACCCTCGATGAAATGCCCCTCGTTTTATGGCCATCATGTTACGTTACACTTCAATCGTAATCCAAGGTTCGCTTTTCATTATTTTGTACACAATTTCTCTTAATTTTCCTTCGATATATTGTACATTCTCGTAATTATGTGAAAATTGCGCTTGACAAATATTTGAAGTATGAAGATGTTTTCCCTTTATTGTCATATAATACAGATCATTTAGAATGTTTTAGAGTCAAAGCAAACTTCATAACGTTAAAACCATAATGCTAGATACACATGTTTGCGTATTAAGGTGTATGGCATTATATAAAGGGAGACATGCAAAGGATATATAAGAAAAACAAGAAAACGTTTCTTGAAATTATTTAATTCAATGAGTGGGTATTAAAACGAAGAATATTGTATCGACTTTTTGCTGTCCGCGCATGACTGTCGTACAGTGAATTGTAATGGGTGTTGACGTATAAATAAATATATGTACATCGTATTAATATTCTTCTAACCTGAATGATAAGTTAACGATTTAGGAGAGAATTGAGATTATTTCATACATTATTTTATAGACTATGAAAAATGGATTAATCGGTATTTGATATTCATATCATGAAAATAACTGATAAATGATTGCTAAAGGTGAAATAAACGACACGTGTCCGAACATTTCTCATCACTCTTTCTAATACGTACATATACTTCATCTGGATTTGGACATATCTTCGGACGTCGGATTCTGAACTGTAAAAAAAAAACAACCATAAAAATAATTTAAAACAACGATTAATTAAATGTTAATTTAATTTTCAATCTGAAAGGAGTGTTCGATTCACAAGACGCGCAGTGAAGGAATTTATCGAGGAAAGAAAAGCACGAAACTGGTGCCTGAACCAAAGAGAAAATAGCATGACAACACAAATAACCAGGCCTAATTTGTACAAACCTCCTCTCCATCGTTGTGTAGGGTATCCCAGGATGACAGGTAAAATGGCGGAGAGGACGGACCTATAAATGTAGGATAAAGAAGATAAGTTCATCCTTTCGCTCTCCAAAAGAAGGGGTTCGCGTTTCATCTCACACAATACTATAAACTACGTATTTTAGCAGTATTATATTATTTAGCACTTTTCGCCCTTTACGAATTAAGCTACACTATGATTGCGCAAAATGCAATTTTTGAATGCTTTTTTTATTTCATATCTTTTGGTGCGCTAATTCGTTTATGCAATAGCAAGTTACAATTCAGTTATACGCTACAATTAGCATGCGCTGAAATAAGTACGTTTACAGAAGTCTAAATGTACAAATGTACCAACGATTAATAAAGTGCAGAATATTCGAATTTTGTAGACCTACTTGATCGAATTCAGATCAGCTAATAAAAAGTGTTTTTATAAATATCTGAAAAGTTACAAATATTTGTGTGCTATTTTAACGCATACGTGATGGTTTTGGATATGCAGCTTTGTCATAAATTCTAGGTCTTGGCTTTTGATCGCTGGATGAGCTAGACCGGGATTCTGTGTCCGTCCAATGGTCAGGCAATTGATACGGCTGTCGTCCCCAGCTCTGGAACTTAGGCATAATGCCTTGTGCAAATATGCTTCTCTCCTGTATTCTGTTCAATTGCGGTAATGGAAAGGAAATAATTCAATCAGAAATGGGTTCATATATTAATATGACTCATACACAGGTAGGTTCATGTATTGATCAGCTGGCTATAGAAACATTTTACATCTCCATACATCACCTAGAACTTGTTAACTTTGAGTACTTTCTCTTGAAACTCGAAATACAGACAGATCCACTGAAGATGTGAGATTCTTCTTTACATCGGGGATAGGCTCCGCGGTAAGCAAACACGGAAAATAATTAATGTCTGTACCTCATATATATTTTTGATACATACGGTTCTGACATCATGTCATCTAGATGACTCAAATCTTAATCTTTGATGAAATTCATATCTAAATCACATATTTCCTTGCTTTTTATTAAATGAATTCTGACGCATTTTTGCTTCATGTATAATTAAGAATGTGGCTATCAAAACATGCTATTTAAAATATAATATATGTACATGACTTTGTCAACATGTTGAGTAGCTGTTACAGGGGAGAAAAGTCTATCTGAGTTTTATAAGACCTATCTCAACATTATTGAAACAAAATAAATCTTATCAAATAAATGTATTTATTAAATGCCTAACCATTCGATAGATTTATCTAAATCATTATTTAGATTTACAAACAACTTAAAAGAGCAACTATCACACAGACAAGATCATTAGAATTATTATTGAACTTCGGGAATTATACAGAAAAACTCTCATCCCTAATGGTAAGATTGCTATAATGACCATACCGTAAATTTGCCAAATTAATTGCAGTAAATCATTTTTTCCACCATTTTGTTCTGTCACTATTTAGTCGTGATGTTGATATAATCCAAATAATGAATGATAAGAAAACGGACATTTCAAAGCCCTTTTTTTCTAAACATTTTCTAAAAATGCCCGACTCGATTGATTGTCTTATCACTTTACAACGACAACATTTTGCTGGATAAAGAGTGACACTATAACGGCATTTAACACTTAAGAAATTACTGTAAAGATATCGATGTCAATAAATATCATAATAACACATGTACGTCGGGACAGTTTTACAGATGATTAATGTATTAACAAACCTTGGAGGTGGCGCATGTCTTTTCATTTTCCTGATGCGACTTCGGTAGACCAGCATTACTGCCAGCAGCGCCACCACGAGGATAAACACAGGAATACCCACGCCAAGGCCAACAATCACAGCGAGATCGTCTGTTGAGGAAGCAATAAGTATTTATCATCACGATATACATGGATGTCCTTACCTACGTTAGGTATACAATTTTCCCAATTACGAATCACCAGTAAATACATTGATTTTGCGTAGTATTATAATTATTTAGTTTCCCTGGTGACAGAAGTTACATTAATCTAGTTTCAGATTAGACATTAGAAGAAATTAGACAATATCATTGTTATCGCGTTCGAAGGGAAGTTGTAACAATAGAACGTACCTCCTGTGGCTGACGTCCTGTGGACAAAAATAGAAGATGAAATTAGTTTACAAGCTATATTCGGTTCAAGATACATTGTAGATATCAAATCAAAATAAAATGTTAAACTTGCTGTTTATGGATGATCCAAAAATATACATTTTGTCACAGGTAAACTGAATCATGTAGACCTATTCGGATACATGTATGGGTGCAAATGTTATCAATAAGTTGTCGACAGCATGTCTTCCCTTTTCAGCGGGTTCAATGTTAAGCGGATTTTCAAAGAAATTGTAATTAAGGGGATTTATTTTTTAACGGCTGAGTGTTTGTTTTTTATGAGTCTCTAAACTACTGGCGTCTGACCTTCTCTTTTAAAGGACAGCATAAAGTATACTGATGGATTGGGTCTCGCTTATAAACAAACGAATTATCACAGAGAATACAGATGAAACTGTTCGACTTTCACAAAGACATACATGGGTAATTATAAGGTAAACATAGGATTTATAGAGAAATCAACGTTTTATCATAAGGTACAAAGGTGGCACGGTCCTCACTATAAAGCCACGGTCACGTCATACGGTCACATCATACGGACACATCATACGGTCACGCACGTAGTTGACCGTAGTTCATGTGAACGTAGTTGATCGTAGTGCCACTACGGTCAACTAGGTTGAACTAGGTTCAAAATTGGCAAACGGAGGAAATATCAAGGAAGGTTAAGTAGGGTGAAGTACGTGTAAATACCGCTTACTACGGTGAACTACGAGCAAAATGGTTAGGGTTAACTAGGGTCGCATACCAATAACAACAACAACAGCTTAAGTCTATATCAATGTTTACAGACGACAGGACTCGATTTTACAAAGTTAATCAGGTTTTGTCCAAGTATGACCAGGCTGAAGATGAGAAAACATTACTTTGTCCTAATTAATCAAAGCATGGTGCAGTGCTCGTTTACAGAGCTTAACCGTATGAAGTGGTTATGAACTAAAACGAAAATAGACCCCTTTTGGTGATAACTATCTAGATACTGAACTAAACAAGATGATCCTTGGTTATTCCAGGAAAATAATTTTATAACAATTTTAAAATACGTCTTTGTTAAACTATCAAATTTATAATTAAATGTAAAAGCAGAAAACAAGACACTGTAATTAATGATTAGCGCAAGTCTTTGATCATTGTCTGATAAAGAAGTGAGAGTCACTGATTTTACCCACCGCCAACAATATGGCTTTACAGGTATTTGATATTACTTGACAATCTTGGCAATAAAACGCTTTTTGGATAATGATAATAATTTATTATATTTCGCCTTATCCTTTATTTCATGATTTATCATATTAAACTTCATAAGTATTCAAAATGATCACTCTCAGACATAAACGAAAATACGGGTATTGAAATAAACCTTAAGGAGTCATAAAGCCGAGACAACTGGACACAGCTGAATCTTATTCTGAAGACGCTGTAATAACATACTTACAGACAAGACGCTTTAATAACATACTTACAG
>NW_018485813.1:0-20597 GCF_002113885.1 Mizuhopecten yessoensis | reverse complement strand
AAGATGGCGGAGACTACAGCGCGTGCGACTGGCGGCCATGTTAAATAAAGTAAAAATTCTTCATGCTTATCACTAACACTTTTGCGAGTTAAATACACTCCGCGAGAATTTAATTTCAGAGGTGAATCAATCTCAATTTTTTATACATCGCGAATGGTTTAGTCAAGCACATCAGAACGAGGAATCTTCTATTACATTTGTATATTTATGAACGTATTTTGCACATTCAAATTTTCGTAAAGCAAAGTAAAACGAGGGAACTGTATCTTTATTTACATTCATTTTGTGAATTTAAATTCTTGCGTTGTACAGTAGCACAACCGTGAAAATTGACATTCACGCGTTTAACGTGTGTCGATACAATGTGATAATGCCAGCTGCCTCGATACCAATACGTGGAAAGTATTTCAATAATCGATAGCTAATACGATATTACGCTCGTCTAGCAATATTCCGATTACTGGTTATAATTTTTTGTAACTTGTGTTTTTATTTTGGCAATATTTTATATTCAAATGCTATAACACTGTCTAGCAGTTGACGTCAGCATCGCATTATTGTGTATTAATATGGTACTTGTATGCATCAGACGAGTTTTGCAGACATCCGATTTTATCTATTAAATATCTATATCAAGTCTCCCCCGTCTATAAGGCCAATTTACACAACATTTATATACTACTTTACCACTTTAATGTGTAATTGTGTTTTCTTGTTCTAGTTGTTCCTCCTGCAGACAAATTGGAAACAAATTGACGATAAGAAGTTGATGGCCGTCCCCCCAGGTTTTTATTAAAAATTACTTTTGTTTGTCTCAACCAATAAATAAAAGTATGTCTGTGATAACAAAGTTTATTTATATATTTTTTTCTTTGTTTCGAAAACGTTTCGCTCGATTAAAAGGAAGAACACTTTGAGACATAGTAGTTTAATTTTATTACCCTTCCCGAAGTCCTTTTAATAACAAACAAAAGCACATAGATGTAAACATATCTAAACATCAGTTTGTTTTTTATTGCAATCGGTTGATCTCGTAGTATAAAAGATATTATTGAAGTTTGTTTAAAGCGCATTCCACGCAATGAATTTCATTAGACCTCAGGGAATGTACATGTACTGTACTTTCGTACCTTCGCATTGATGCACAATTGCATGTGACTTCAATGCTCGCTGACGGTGGTAAAATGAAAATGCCCAAAATATTATCGGAAAAGTTGGAAGTGAACCGGAATAGTGTAAGTAACTGCCACATATACTGTCTTTCCTTCCCCTTACGATAAATAAAAGATAAATTGAGTTTTAGCAAAAATAGAAAAAAAACCTCTTATAGATCAGTTGGTCGTATATTTAGAATACAACTTCAACTCGCAAGGGCAATGCACCAAGTACAATCAATAAATCATCTTAATTGCAATGTTTTATCCGAATAATAAATAAAATGCATAATTAACAAATAATGTATATGAATAAGTTCATACCTTATTATTATACCTAATCTTTATAACACCGTGTCTGTTAAACCTGGCATCGAAATGTTCAGGCATTATAGGAAAAATAAGCAACCTCTACCTCAAATATTTTGAGGAAAATAACTCGAAAATGTAAACGTCATCTTCCCTGTATAGGTCTTATCCTGATTATAAGATTAGTGGGAACCCAACGGCAAACATCTTTGGCGGGCCGAAAGACTAATCTAAACGATTTTAAAATTTATTTTTGGGATTCCAAATGGGGAAAATGGAAAGAAAACTTCTTTTTAAAGAAAAATAAATAAATTCTGGGTTTCCTGAAGTCAAGAAAACCTTTTTGATCCGCCACTGAGATATCGAAGCAAGACAGCGTAGCCTGAAACGTATAAGGCGAGAACCACGACACAGTGTCTGCAGCCATGATGTCAGATGCAAGTTTCCATAGTCACATGTTTATGAAGCAAGGACAAATATCGGATATATTATGTAAGAGTTCTTTCGACTGAATGAGCTCGCTAAAACCATTAATACACATCCGAAACGCGGCATTTACAAATCGCTCGATCGTCCTCTGTTCCGTAACGTAGATAGGAAAATGGAAGATTGATGAATTAGACGGCGGTCACCATGCTTGAGATAAGCTCGCGCACGTCCATGTAGCAGTTAGTTACCCCTAGTAGACTTCCGATATATTCACAACTGAATCAAATATTTAAAAATAAAATCAATGACTACAGTTCTGTTCTTTAGTTTATTTCAAAGCTAAGTTTGTTTTGGACGCAAAAAGTAACTGAAAAGTTATTTTTGTGAGCTTTTGAAAACTTCTGGTTCCATTGTCAAGCAAAGAGTGCCTTGTTTGGGTTCCCAACGAGCTTAACATTAATTTTTCATTCCACTTTGATGAATCTCATTCCGAATAATTTATTTACTTACTTACTTACTTACTTACTTACTTACTAATTATTTTTTCATAAACAGACGATTTTTAGTGTTATGCGCAGAAAGTACAAAACCAAGACCATAGTATTTGAGGAAGAAAGTCAATTTAAAACTGACAAATACTTTCTCATTGGACACATGTGTTTCATGTTTTGATGCTTCTTAAAATGGCAAGTGAATAAAGCGGTCATTGTGCAAAGAAATTCACTTCTTTTCTGACAAATATCAATTGAATTTACCAAGACGAATATTAGAATAACAATACTATACCGATGGAAAATAAAAGATGCTGGAATTTGCGGAACCAAAACGTAAATTGTGGTAGACCATCACTTATCATGTATAATTAATGAATTAATAAAGCTAGCTGATAATTAATGATTGGGTTGGTTTGGTTTTATGTTGTTTAAAGTCCTAGTAACAGCTTAAGTCATTTAAGGACGTATTTCCATGTATGTTTTGGATGCATCCTTGTGTGGATGTTGTAGTTTTTGCCTCCTTGTGATAGCGCGGATCTGATGCCAACTTCATAGTGCTATCTCATTGAATACCAAGGCACCCAGCACAGCATTCCGCCCGGTCACATTTATAATGACAAGTGGTGGTTGCCATTACCTTCAATGCTGAACGTTAAGCGAGGAACCACGACTACCATTATTAAGGACTTTGGTATGTCCCGGCCCGGGGACAGAACCCATTGCCTTTCTCACTTCGGCGAACGTTTAACATTAAAGCCAAACGTAAGGTATTGCCAAGCAGAACTAAAAAATAAAAGGTAGTTAAAAATAGAGAGAAATATTAAGATCCCAACTATTGCAATTATGAAGGTTCAAATTGGTACTTGTTAAACAGTTCCCGACCCGGATATTCATAAATATTCATACAACAGTTTTAAATCTATAAAATAGTTATTCCTTATCAGCGTACCGGTTCTTATAATACAATTGTTCTCGTCCTGTAGTTTTATGAGTCATTTCTAGACTAAAAGCATTGTATCATATATAATAATGGTATTTAACTGAATGTTTTGTCAATATACAATTTCTAAGTATTATATCAAGTTTATTTTATTGAGTATTGAAACGATTTACGCCCGCAAGTAAGGTTTTCACTCAGACTATTGTTTGCATCATCCGTTTAAACACGCAACAAAAACATGATAAACATACATCTTCCTTACTGCTGCCTTTAAAACAGACATCATTTAGCAACGGAAAATTGTCCAAATAGGAAAAGTCACTTTCGGGATCGTTCTACAACACGCCAATTCCACCTGATGGTATCTACGCAGACAATATCGCAATCCATCATTTTTTTAAAACGGCATCGCTAATGATAAGGGAGGGCAGGTTGATGACGTCATTTTATATTTTGAATGGGTTCAATTAAGTTGGAAAATCTTGTGCGTAATCTTTTGTGAACTATATTTTTGCAATGCATCTTTATATGCTTAAATTCAGTTGCAGCGTGTGCAGTGTAACAGGAGCAGGGCAAGAGAACGTTGCGTGTTGTTCGGACGCTGCACCTTTGATATAATTGACGGAGTGCGTTTCTCGTGGAGCTGGGACGTGGGACTGATCGAAATGTATGATGACGTCATGTTTAGCCGAGATATGGTGCCATATGACACTTATGACGCTATGTGTAGTTATTTCATGGAGTAATACTGGTGAAGTCGCACGAAACCGTAATATATAATGTATATTATATACAACATTTGATACAGCGCCCTATAGCTAGAAAAAGCCACTCTAAAGCGCTTTACAGTACATAGATATGCACTTTAAACAATCAATACAATTAGCGTATATATTAATCAAAACAAATTTGACGATTTTGCAGGAGCTGCCTTATCAGGCGCTTACTACTAGTCTTATGCCACCTGGTTAATATATCCCCATGTGGGAATGCCTGCGTGTAGTTATAGCGTGTCTTAAAATGGCAAGTATATGACGAAACGTGACACTGGGACGCACAATGGTAGACACTAATGAAATGATGTATACCTGAAACAAAACATTGATGTCATCACGTGGAGCTTGCACGAGACCAAAGGGGAAACACTAACGACGTCACGTTTAATTGAAAACGAGTACGAAGGAGGCCAATAAATCGGGCAGTCTCGTGTAGCCGCCAAAAATGGTTCATTTGTTCATAGTGCTCCGTAGTGAAAACAAATATAAAGCATCTGATACGTTGCGTACTGTGGAATTAACGGGAATTTGATATTAAAAACCCAGGTGCTATATCTCGTTATAAATCAGGCTGAATACGACGCCTAGACAGACACAGGTACGCAGCCCCCCGATCCAGATATTTATTATTGCGCCAGTAGGTAGATTGTGACATCAGAAGCTCCATGCAGTGGGAAATAGGACAGGCATGTACAATACATAATTCTTTATTAACAGCTTCGTGACAACTCACACAAAGCTGTGGTGATCCATATATAGCTACTGCACCTTCCTATCAGATCTTCATTATGACATGCTTTAACACACAAAAACGTGCAATAAATAGAGAAAAATCGTACACGGATATTTTCTAATCTATATAGAAAGTCGGCCGATGAGTAACAGGGTCAATCGCCTGAGCGATTCTCGATCTAAATGCAACTTTTTAAGACCACTGGAATAATTGATTTTCCTTTCGTGTTAGCGTCTAATCTTTGGAGCCTGTTGTTACAACGAGTGCATTTCTACATTGCAATCTCTCGAATTCATCATCGTCGACAAAACGTGTTATGCAGCTTACCGAACTGTGTTATATGTTTCAAAACCTTGCCGACAACTTGAATACTGGTGAGAATTGTTCGAGAACTGAACATGTGTGTGCTCTCTCTACACTCTAGTTCTATAGGTGTTCCGATACCTAATACTACCATTTTGTATCGTTTGATTGATGATGTTGAGACCAGAAATGTTCCAGAAAATGACATCTGTTCTGGAAAAATCATCCATCTTGATTTTCAAATGGGTTTTTTAACCATCACGATTCTTACAATGACGTGTTTAGACAAACATCCGGTCGGATTAGAAAGCATTGGGTCGGTCTCAATCAGACGCTTGATATCTCATTAGGTCTATCGCAATCAGACGCTTGATATCTCATTTAGACTTTTGATACATTGCACCAGAGCTGCTGCTGCTGCTGCCAGACGAAGGAATGCAAGGTTGAACACGTGTTTTTTATATATATATATATTTCAATTTGGGTACATGATATGTGTTTTTGAACAGGAAACAAGTTCTGATGAGAACACGTACGTTCCAAAATGCTGATTGGTTTTAGACGTTCAAACAAACAATCTAAGATGGTGTCTTAGAAAGAACGAGAGGTTATTTAAAGGAGATTACATATTTCCAACCAATCAAAATTAATAAATTAAGTTGTCATTTTTTGTAATTATAATTATCGATTTTTCGTTGACATCTTTTGAGAAATCTAATGTCGTTTGATAAGTTATAAAACAAGACTTCATTGTTTATACGACATTTTTGTCCATATTTTCACCTTAATAACAGATTGAAATGTACATTTACATACATGTACCATTGAAATACAACAGCGAAGTAAAATAACTGTAAATTATATTGGACAGTAAACGAGTCATGCATAAAGATGCAAAACTTATGAAAAATAGTCTTAACAAAAAAACACCTGTATAGAGCATATAATTTCCCTGCCTTAAATAAAAGTCCATATATAAAAGATGTTGAACTGTAAGGAAATGAATGACACTGTTTTTCTAGTTTCCCGTTACTCGTGTGTCAAAAACGCCATTCTTATATGGTCTACTGTCACTAGATGGCAGACAAGACAGGATAGCTATAAATCCTTAACGGAGCTAATTATCTTCTCCCCGCTACAAAAATTCACCGCAGAAAAAAATCATTTAATACTGTGTTTGCCATACATCCGCCAGACATGAGATTAGATGAACCCCCAAGCCAAACTTGTAAAAACAAGACTTAATTCCCCTTTTCATGATATCCATCACGTTCAAGACTTGGTCAAGCACAGGAATCGATATCCAGTAACATATGGCGTGGTCTTTAACCTTGTTAACGTAAATCGGCAGTTACCGGTCTCATTCGTCTGCCATCGCCTACTGTCGGTGCTTTACGATCTTGTTCGTCTCTCTTCGCCTGTTGTCGCTGTTTTACGGTGACAATCGGCACTTATCGGTGTTTTACGGTCTAATCTTGTTCGTCTATCTTCGTCTGTTGTCGGTGCTTTACGGTGACAATCGGCACTTATCGCTGTTTTACGGTCTTGCTAGTCATCCTCCGCTTGCCAAAAATTACTTTATGGTGACATATTTGTATTGACACTCCAGTCAACTTGCTCAGATTGTTTGAGGACCACTGGCCTACCACATTGCTCTCGACACATCTCCATCACTGAACACACGTGTTGATCATAGACAATCCTCGTCAGAACGAGGCGACTATTAAATGCACAAACGTCGTTATGCCATCCTGTATCCATATAGGGGTTACGCTCTCGTAGTGCATAGAGCGTTAGGGAGCGTTACCCCTTGGATTTCATTACATTTTATTCTGAACAAAATGGGAATATTTATTATTATATTTTCTACAAAGCAATAAGGACGGCCCTAAAATGGCTAAAAAGTGTCAACTGGTGGAAAAATTACGAGAAAAGAAAAAAACAATTATTGGAGATTGTCTAGTGATGGATGAATATAAGGATGCATGTACATGTGTTTTACTTTGCTGGAGTAATGACAATTCTAGATAAATAATTTACTTACATTCTTGTGACCCCTGATACATTAGAAAATGCCGGTCATTAACCAATAGAATTTAAACGAATTCCATAAGCACGTTACAAAATGGTGGTCACAGCCAACCAACACTCGCGTTGGACCCATCTTTGACACACATTGAGGACTCGCCAGTAAAGGTACATAACTACAAGAGCTACATCATTATATTTGGGTTGCTACCAGAGTGATAGTCATCATTCTCTCGGGTATGTAGTCAAGACGTGAAGTTGATTTCACATCGCTAGCCAACATCAATGAGAAATATAAAAACATCAATTTAATTAAATAACCTTTGAAAGTCTGATTTCGTTTTAATCAATTGATTAAAACTTAAAATCTTGCCAACGTCGAGTGCGTCTATGAGATTAGATAGCAACCGCTAAAATGATTCAAAGTATATATGTATATGAAACATAGAAACACAACTAAGTAACGAAGACAATGTTTGACTCATTCCCTGTCCGGGCCTTGAACTTACGACCTCCGGTACCAAATCGTCCTGCCTAGTTGCGGTTATCTTCTCATTTGGGCCATTTGCTGTGAGAGATTATGAGTTTGAGGCCTGGACTGTAAGAGATTATGAGTTCGAGACCTGGACAGGGCACAAGTAAAACATGTCTTCCTTTCGTAAGTTGTGTTTTTATTTCACATTTCTAATTATTACCACAAAGTATCATACTCACTAGTGTATGTTCAAAGGTGTCAGATATGAAATACCTGTCGTAATTGTTTTTGTCCAAAATCATAAATGAAGCTGTTGGAATTTAAGTTTAAGCTGTTTTATATTCAACATTACCCAGCATATTTGTTACAAAAGCTTTTCAGAGGGATGAAAAAGAGCTCATATCAAATCTTCGTGGTTGAATTTTGTCTGGTTAGGGTAGATCAGTATATATATTTTCTTTTTGAGTCTTGTTTATTCAAACACTGGTGTCGAAACTGGTTAGAATACTTATTGTATAAAGGTTTTAATGTGCATTGGTGAGGTATAGTCTTTCGGTAAACGTGACGAAATCTTTCATTGCAATCTACTGTATCGTACTGTAAGAGAGACAAGATGAAGATGTCGACACCCATCCTCGAAATCCGACAGTTCGAATATTTCAAAACCGAAGTTTACCTTACGCAACCCCTTGTGGATGATATATGCAGACAGGTTTGACACCTTTGATAAATATCACTGGAATCGCGCAGCAGCGTAAAGGTTAAATCGACAGGCTTTAAAATCGGGTGTAGCTCCTATGTGATCTTTAAAGTAGTTTGATCAGCCTCACGATTGCCAGATTTTTATGTTTGAAACCAATCAAATAACTTACCATAAGCCTTCGATCTTGTCGTGACATATTCCAGGGATGATCGAGAGCGAGAAACCTTTATTTCGAGGATGGCCGACAACATGGTCATATACAATGGTAAGTGGTGTTCATCACCCAGAGACCTGGACATGATGGAACGTTTCCGCGACATATTGTTTGATGGGTTAGGGTGACTATCTCCTCATAAAGACGTTATTCCAACAAAATTAAATACCTTTTAAATGACACATCTGAAGTAAACGGATACTGCAGTAGCCACCAGGGATTATAAAAAATCATTATGTGTATTGTGTTTTATCTACGTCGTGTTCAAACCGATAGATAGCTATGGAAAGTAGCCAAATAAACCCAATTTCGCGTTCAATCGAAATTAATGTGTCTACAAGTCTGGAACGTCTTCCGAATTTATAAATCATTTTGATGTTGTTGTTTTTTTCAATCCGTCAGGAGGCCAGCAGTTTTTCCATTAGTATTTCGAAAGAATCGAAAACACACACCGAGACGGTTTTAATTTCCTTCGCCTACATGACAACTTGGGTAAGTAGGAAGGGTTGTAATGCAAGACTTTGCCAAGGCTCGCCTGAAAGCAGCATCAGATTGCTAGGTCCGACCTTGTTTAATAAACGAACAACTGTGGTCCTACCAGTTGCTCAACCGAGGTGTTTATCCACACTTCTTAACACCATCTAATAAAGGTTAAAGTCGTATTATGACATTGTATACACCTGATGTGGGATAGATAAAACGCGGATTTTAAAGGCTCAAAAGATCCGATAAGTAAATATAAACTTAATTTATTATACAACAATTACAATACACGATTACCTTACGCGGCACGAGTATCGATGTTTTTGCGTATACCCAATTGTGTGCCTTTTGGTTTCATCATCACTACACCGGATTTCATTTTAGAACGTGCCAAACCAAGTTTAGTACCAGAGATAAAACCAGGTCGTTCAAAACATGAAAAATCTTCCACGAGTTCGTCAGTACGTTCGAATTGAAGGTAAACGAACAAAAGAACACCATGAAAACTTTTCCCGGCATTACATGAAAAATTTGGTACGGAATTGTATGTAGAACTTGTTCGGATCTTACTCGATCCCTGTAACGTGAAGTTTTCCGACTAAGCAAAATCGGGCAAAATTCGACAGATTTACGGGCGAGATTGAACACATTTGTTCGATAAAAAGTTGTAGAGGCATATATGGTTTCAAAGATGTATGCTTCAGTTTTAATTAGACCTATACAATCCGTCCGAATCGACAGATGTTTGTGGTTTCTACGACAGCAAGATATTTGATAACACATATTTCCGTTTCTGACGAGTATATCTACACACATTGGACAGTAAAAGCCCGCTAAATCAAACCTGTTGGGTCCAGATCAATAGTTTCGGGGAAAACATGGAATATGACGAATCCGAGGTTCGTCCAACATCGTCATGTTTTGATCAGGTGGGAGAACAGACAGCATGAGCACTACAAATATCGCGGGTAGTAGATGATAGTGGTAAAAAAGGAACTTATAAAGACATTTAATAAGATATAAAAATAGCTGAACAATGAAATGTATAGTCATTTAGACATAGTCAGCAATACTGTATTCGGCTACGTACATTTTACAAAATATCAAAACGGAAGAAACTCTTCAATCATTTAAAAAATGAAGAAAATCCTGAATCCCTGTTGTGGTGGTGTGTCCCAACATCTCGTACTGTGACCTATGGAAACCGGTGCTTTGGGAAGGTTTTGACCACGTTGTGGAATAGCATACCATCTGCTATTTGAAAGTCAAAAACCATGGCCAAATTCAAGAAGGAGATAAAACCCCACCTCTTCACGTATGCACTTTGGGCTCTTTGCACTGACGACATGTACACATCACCCTTTATATATTTATTTATATGCATTAGTATTACGGTGGTTTGTATGCCTTATTTGTTTATCAATTATAACTAATATTATTATCCGTATGTTGTAAAGCGCTTGAGAGTAATTTTACAAATTACATAGTGCGCTATGGAAATGTTATTATAAATGGTGTATACATTATTATAAATGGTGTATATATGATTATTATTATAACGTTGATTGATACCGAAATTAACAATCAAGTTTGACAATCTTTAAAATTTGACCTAAGGCCTTGTTATCAAAGCGAACAATGACTTTCCTCTGTAGCAAGGTTTCGTCATGGAGGAGTCCTACACCCCTTTGACTTTTGTCAAAAATGCATTTTATAACACAATATCTACCCTTACACTGAATAATACCTCTGTCAACGGCTGCTTTATAATTAGCCGCTGATTAAGTGACACTAAGTAATTTGTCACCAAACCGTACAAAACGGTTGCGATGGACAAAATTCACCAAAATGTCATTTTCTCCGTATTCCAATGCTTAAAAATACAAAACCTGTCTGATATTTCTGTGTAATTTTGATAATTAAATCTCGTATGCGGACGTAGATGCCATACCGTATTACACAGTGGCGAATACAAATATATATTCCAATCGCTTTTGTGCTGCAAATTGTCTTATGGTGACAAATTTAGGAGAAATGAAGTTTTAATGAATTGGGTACTTAAACATTGCTGAAATTCTCCTAAGATTTTGATAAAATATCTTTTCAAGACTTTGCCACGGTTCTTGGCAGTTAGCCGTTGGCGAGTGTAAAGAACGACAACTCAGGGTAGAGATTGCTTATTACAATAAATTTTGATGACGTAATGGTGAAGAGGTATTTTCGGATAATGTCGGATCTCAACAGCAGGACAGCATTGCTGGCCCCAAGCCTGCTCTTCTTTGGTAAACGTACGTACATAACAAGCTCAGTTTTACGTCACCAGTCTTTCATATTTGACACAGAAGACCAGCGAAGACACGAGTATTCCCTATCTAATCATCACAGACGTTCGCACGTCATTTTCACGTCAGTGTTTGGCAAGTGTCGACCGCGTATCTTTCATCTCTGGCGACACGTCATGCGCGAGAGATAATAGCCGTAGCTTAGCGTTCTGCTGGTTTAACTTGAACCATAAATAATATTTCTTGATAACTAAAATGGCAGATTGGCGACAAAAATATGTTTTCTTATGACGTTTGGACATTATTGGACTGATAACGTTGCCAAGAAATATCGAAGAAGGGGTGAAAAAAGGGATCTGTTTAGCCAATTTAATAACTATATCGTTTCTGTTTCCCTTTAAAAATAATTTTAATAGACCTAATCTTGATATTTCGGACTCTTTATAGACAAGCTTTCTACATATTTCCCCTTATATTTCGTAAAAGTATCTAGCTATGGTCATTCCGCATTATTCGCATAGCGTTCCAATGATAGAATTTACGTCGGAAAGGACGCACATATACTACATTATACATGTAATCGTGTTACCTATCCTTAGGAACGGTGCTGACTTCACGTTGGGTTCACGCGGATTTTATCATAAGTAATATACAACATTGAATAATTCAATTATAACTTTAGCCTGAAGAGGCTCGATGTGTACCCGTAATACAAGACGGGGTTACAATAAGGGCATCGCTTAAAAGTATACGAATAGAGCCCCGAGACAACTTTCATGAATATTCAGAAATGTCTGAAAGACTAAAACAGTCACGTGACCTGTTGATCTTGACCTGCAGAAGTGCTCAGTTTGAGCTCATTCAAAGGTCACTGTGAAGGTGAAATGTACTTTTACGATGTGAATAAATTTTCACGTTCGTGGAAGAAAGAAAACAACTTGTCTTATAATAGCCACCTAAACGAAGATGAATGGAATCTTGCGGACATATCTTAAACTTTTAAACAATCTACTCGATATCAGAAGGTCAAATTTAAGCTGTGAAATTGAAATAAAAGATTGTTTACTTCAAATCGGCTACTCTTCTAATAGAAAAGACATTTGCTACCGTTTATTGCAAATCAAACAATTCAATTAAGCTGTGAAATTGAAATAAAAGATTGTTTACTTCAAGTCGGCTACTCTTCTAATAGAAAAGACATTTGCTACCGTCTATTGCAAATTAAACAATGCAATTCAAGACAATACTCTTAAATGTCTCTAAAACGTTGATATATCTATTACTTTTTACTGGTAAATCCTTCCTTATATAATCAATAGCACTGCTTTAGAAACGCTGTTGTGATAAGTTTACTTCATAAATACCACTCTCAGCGAGGTATTCACATGTAATTCCAAATTTTACCGGCGGGTTTAAACGAATTTTTGTTCATAAATACAATCTTTAGGGAGGTTAGTTCACCGATTACTGGTGTAACTGTGTTAAGTACTTACGTTTTTTTTTCTTTCTGCAAATGTAATTTCTGCAAAGGAAAAATATAAATGTAGTAATATGCAAAGAGACAGTGCTTCAAGCAGACACCATTAACGTATAGCATGGTGTAAATATACCCCGTCGCAAAACATCAGACTGAGTCAATGAGTCCAATACATGATTTACAAACTAATAGAAAGGTGTCATTCTGGACAATCCGCTCCAATTAACGGACCGCCGATCTACAAGGCTTGAGATCAGGGCTGGGTACAGATAACTGCTGTAGCTTCCTAGGAAAGAGGTCAAGTGGCTACGAGTGGGATCATCGAGGTCGATCAGTCCACTCTGCTAATTAGGACAATTTCATTCCGTTGGAAACTGGGCGTGGAGCGTTTACCTCTAACGAGAGAGCGGCTCACTCCTGCCGCTGACGAGTGTTCGATTTGTCAATACGTTCCTTGTGAATGAGAAAATAAGCGGTGTCCAGAATTCAGGTTCATGTTATCATAAAACATATCTGGTGCGCGAAAACATGGCATTCACTGATTTGTATTCGCTGTATAACATCTTCAGGGAACATATGGCATCAATGGATTTGTATTTCCCGTTATAAAGCCTTTTACGGAAATAAAGAGATTCATCAATTGTATTCATAGTTTGGAATTTAAATAGAAATGCATTACATTCATTTAATTGTATTTTATGTTTAATATTTTCCTTGAAGACTTGACACTCATGAGTTGTTTCCCTTTATGAACTTTTTATATAAATTTAATATGACATCCACTGATTTGTATTACCTGATAACATTTTAAACCACAAGACATGACAGAAATTGATTTGTATTTCCTGTTTAGCGTTTTTTTAACCTAAAACTTCATTCATTTTATGATTTAAATATAGCAACTTATTTAAGATGACATGACTACTATTAAATTTCTACTGAACTCGATAACATGTTGTATGTAATCTTTATATTCACTGTAATTTCTTGATCTCAATTTCAGGTCAAATTCAGATAAATTTCATGTCAAATGTCCAGGTCAATTTTACCCGAAAAGAGCAATCAACGTGCATTCCATGTCAAACAAAAATGACCTCAATGATCTGAACATGACATACAATCATTGACAAATTTCACATGAAATTGACCTGAATTAAACCTGAATTTGACCTGAAATTCAGATCAATTTCTGGTCTGGATTTTTTTCAGTCAAATTGACACCAAGAAACTTCCCCTGTGTACATTATGTTTATGGTAAGTTTAAACGCCATGAATATTCAAAAAATTATAGGTAAAATGTGAATTCAAATAAATAGAGGGATATGAAATTAACAGTTTCTATAATAACCAATCAACATTTTAAATATTGGGATGGGGGTGGGGGTACCCAAACAATACGTTGTCTACCGGGGCACTGTAATTTAACACTGTAATGCTAAGAACAGCCACAGACTAATTGAAATATGACACAATGTCGTTTTTAGTGCCCCTCTGATATCTTGACACTTGGGTGTCCTTTCGTTGCCTTTTAGATCTGTATATCGTGGTTGATTTCTGTAATACTACTTTATAGATTCGTTTTGTTTTCATGAATTACTGTTTTGTTTTTTATTTATTTATGTGAAGTCATGTATGTGATATATAAAATCATGATGTTTTTTTTAATATATAAAATCATGAGGGTATTTTGAAGAATTCCTGTAATGTCTACTCAATAAAATATGTATCATGGGTACCGTTAATCTGGTGAAATGGTTTGTTCTTTGTAACGGCGTTTGTCATTGGCTAAAGCCTTATTAACGTCATCTCCATGTTTGCAGACGTAATACGGATTTGTAAAACGGAAACTCATGAAATTATGAAAACATCACAAAACATCGGACGATCAGACATGGCGATGACGTACGTTTTCTGATACTGTCGGTTAACAATTTATTCAGCCAATTGAAAACATCGTAACAGATTTTAAACAATCATGAGAATACATTGAACAGATATCTAACAAATTTTAATAAGAAATACCAGATAAAAAAAAATCGAAAAGAAATAATCAAAATCAAAATCACAAAATTTGGAATAGATATCACAAGTTTCCAATAGGCATACGTAATACAATTTCACAAAATGTATCATTTTATATGCAATTAAGAACAATTCACAACATATTTCACACTTTCTATCATATAATTCACATGATTTCGAACAAAACATCAAGATATGTTTAATAATACAATGCTTGACACGCCATACTCCGCTCATACAGTACGACTTTTTTTCGAAACTAAATAAATCTTTAAATGAGAATATTTCAGTTTCAACAAATTTTATTGACAATATAAGCAAATGAGAATATTGATACATTTGTAATATAAATGTACATATACGTGTATCCGATCACCATGGAATAATTACGATACAAGTGCGTAACTATATCTGTATCGGAGTGGCCAAGACTAGCACGTTTCATTATGAAGACGGAGTGTAGATGAAAATGCTACTCGTCTTAATATATTTTTCTTTACGATTACGCTATGCTAAACACATAAAACACTGCTGACCCGGCAGATGAGTTTTCTAGCATTGTAAATGGTTTACGATCAGCGTTCTACATTTGTACCTCATTACCAACGATACATAAACACGCGCTTTCTACGTCGACTGTTTAGACGCCATTACTGCAAAAGGGTAATAATTGTGGTACTTCCTTTACCACCCAAAACATCATTTTGGAATGAAAGCGCGGAATGCATCCCTCATTATCGCAGTCATGAATCAAGCGCTGCCCATCAAAGATCACGTGTGAGAAAATAGAAAAGCAGGAACACAAGCGCGCGCAAATCAATTAGGAAACAATTATTACGGGTACTGTGTTTACTGCTAGGGATATAGAATGTTTATGGCTACTGCTATTTTTCGCTAATTAGCTTTGCACCTAATATATTACATCACCCTAATAACATCATAACCTGTCTGTGCTGGGCTCTTATGACGTCACAATGACCCCACTGTAGTGCAAACATGAATCGTGTTAAGACGTTTGTCGTTATTTGTGGTTAATTTTTCCACACCAGATTGCCATCTCTGGCTTACATTTATGTACAGTTGGAAGCAGGTACGAATCTCTACAGTAAAGGTTAAACAAAAAAATATCAAAAAGAATTTGGAATGTGTTGGATGGGCGGAACGGGTGCGTATGTAGATGATGGCGCGAGGGGAGGGGGAGATTGTAGTGCAGTTGTTTAAATATTTTTCGCATCTTTTATTCAGTTATTTCATATAACAGATCAAGTAATTAGTTACAATTAACACTGTTCCTAGACTTGGCAAAACGTTCTGAAAATCATATTGTAATGCGACATAGCATAATCGCGACGTACGCTTGGAATCGCGACTACAGCAAACATTTCTTCAAGAGATAAAGGTTGATGAAAACTATTGGCAATTTGTATTACGGTCACAATCTCATTGGGTACTATATATATTCTTGTACGGCAAGAATGTCGATGCTTTTCATGTGCATTACTGTTACTAGGTTCGTTGTCACTGCCGTGGTTCTTTGTTTGTTGACGTGACATCGCTGGCTTTGACCTAAATTTACATGTTCCAATTACGGTCTATCTAAACTTTGGTTTTGCCTCTTTTATGAAAAGTCAAGTGATTAGTTACATGTACAACTTTAACTGTTCCCAGAAGTGTTAAAACAATGCATAATCTAATGCGATGTCGGCTGTTGTTAACAGATTTATGAAACATGTATCGATTGAAAACAAATGTATTGACAGTGTTGCATAATTAACATGATTCACATATGAACAATGCTGCATATCTAGCAAGAAATCTAAACGTCATACAGTTTCTGTTATAACTGCCTTGAGTTATACTGAAAACTACTTTTTATTTTGACGACAAACTGTGCCAAGTTTGTTAAACGTACCCTAACTTCATGAATTCCTTAAGGTGAGTTTTTCCATTTGGAAGCATCACTTAAATCAAAGAATGATCTTCAGTAAAATAATGTTTTTCTTAATTGAGGGAATTTAGCAAAACTCAATGGTAAAACCTTTGTTACGACAAATCTTCAAGTTCATTTACTTTTATCTTTCGCCTTCATGTACCCTAAAGACAAGCAGTGAGATTTAAATATAGACTGTTTGACAGCGTTTGAACTCCGGTTCGCTGCACGCGCAGACTCAACTTCCGGCGTGAAGGGAAACCTTGTGTCAGATCTCCAAAGAGGGTCTTAAAATAACATATTTCCAACTATTAGGGCAGTCCTTGGTGAAAGCATTTACTGTCCGAGTCAAATTCAGCATTTTATATTTGTTTTTGAAATAAATAAAATATAGAGCACTGGAAGAGGTATTTTCCGAAAGTCACAACTGTTAAAAGAAATGCACTGATTAACTTGACGTATTGATATGATCCAAGGGATATTGTCAGGACGAAGCTTTACTTCATCTTGAAGAAACGATTGTGAGGTGAGAAATGGGTTTCAAGCATAATGAACGCAATGACAAAGAGTAATGACTTGTGTTCTTCCTACGCACACACACGAAACAGCAGTAAGCTTTATTGGATTATTTAATTACTTTCTCTCATCTATTCATATGCAAGAATCACGTGACCCATTAGGAACACCCATGTGGGATAACTCTATCCCACATAGTCGCACCGGATGACCCCTGGTTCAAGAACAACATTTTCTCTAATCGATGACTAGGGAGTGCATGATAACAAATATTTAAGTTCAAAACTATCACTACTCTATCGTTT
Organism: Mizuhopecten yessoensis; assembly: GCF_002113885.1. NCBI lineage: Eukaryota > Metazoa > Mollusca > Bivalvia > Pectinida > Pectinidae > Mizuhopecten > Mizuhopecten yessoensis. The sequence continues at coordinate 3,024 of NW_018485813.1, read as the reverse complement.
TGAAACGTGACGCCACTTCAACGTGATACGTGACGTCATAACTTGAAAATAAATTTAATTTTGGTATAAAATAGCAGTCCAGTAACAGTTCACGCTGCATTAAGCTGAACTTGTACTCTGATGATATGATAAGCACACTCAGTATTACTGCACTTTGCATCAAAAGTGTTGGATGTTGAAATTGGAAGAGGAAGTGATACATGTAATATAAAATGAAAAAAAAAACATCCGGGTCGATTATCCGCGAAATAACTTGAACAATATTTATCATTCCCATAATGAATTTTGTATTGCATAAAAAAAATATTTAAAAAAGAAATATGGAAAACACTTCCATATGGCCACCTTTAAAATTTAGTAATTGATAAAGTATGCAAAAAATGAAATATACTGCATCATACTGTTGTTTCGCCCTTGTGGAATTCATCGGTGATGCTAGAGGCCAAAATGTTGAAAACAATAGTCTGAACTACTGTTGAAAATGAACAGTAATGATACGTAAATTCCTTTAATATATCATAGAATAACGAAAAACATATCGTGCAAAACATTTTAATTATGTTGATTTAGTAGGAACGATTTGGCAAAGATGAATATTCATTTGTTAATCATGTTAAACTATCAGATGTGTTAAAATAATTTGCATATATTCAAATGCATTCCTTTCGATCTGCTAACACAAAATGTGAATGAGAAAGGTCTGCTACTCGACGCCAAATATTTGCCACGTTTACGAATCATGAGCTTAAACAGTAGTTTGTTCCAAATGGGTAGTTAATTGTTTTTAAGCAATTGACAACTCTTTCGATTGCTTTGCTAGCACACCTTAATAACGAGGCAGGTTTTTTAATTCGACGCCAAATGTCTTTTACGTTTATAAACAAAGATGATAAAACAATCCTATGTTTTTGCTACAGAATCGACAGAAATGTTTCAACAAAATTGACACAACCACGGCGTTTAGATTGTAAATAACAATACAAACGTTTTTGTTTCTGAAATAAATTCTCTGTAATTTTTCACTTTAAAAAAAAACAAACTTTGAAGTTTTAATTTCAGCAATACATTTTAGTTTCAATTGCTAATTTCAGTCTCTATCTTAAATCTTCTTTGATATTCTTCATTCATGGGTAGTTTGTTGGTCGGTTATAGAAGCATCTTTCTGATTGGAACACGCTTCGTCGTGTTTGTTAAAAAATGTTTCGGACTTTTTTATCATGCTACTATATCTGAAATGTATTATGCTTAAAAAGGTCAACATGCAAGTATATCGCATAACGAAACATGAGGTTTTATGGCAAATTAGTGAAATAGTGCTATGAACATTTAGTCGAACTACATCATAATCACTCATTTAATTTTTCTCATTAGTTTCCATATAAATACAATGTAGCAGAATCCCCGAAAGCAGATATTCCCAACACTGTTAGGTTCTGTCATTAATGTTTAATCTATATTCCGCCATTATCTGATAAAATAGATGTTAATCAGTTAATGTCGTCATAAAACATTAAAAAATATATCTCCAACAATAAGAGGATACATGAGAAAAGTGAAAGTGCCTTTGATTTAACGTTTATTTGTATTAACTGGTGTGAAATCTAGGCGCTTGTAGACTCAGTTTCGTGAAAATTTACATATTGAGCCGTTCATTTGTCATGTATCCATGCACCCAATCCACTTGGTGCTGCAACAGCTTACAACCCATCCAGATATAGTACATTTTTGTATTTCAAACTTTTTACAAAAACAAGCAATGAAATTACCCATTATTCATAATTTTTAACCGTGGCGATTTACTTCGTCACATGAACAGCATAGCAATAACAATTTATCAGAGGGACTCCATCTGTAATATTTTTCTTTTCGTCTTTCATAAAAATGGACAGGGACTTGAAACTAAAAAATAGATGTGTTCTAAATTAAGGTATCAAAACAAGGGAAAGATTATGCAACACCATGAAATCATGAAAAAAAGCCTTTAAATCTGTTACTAAGTGAACAATAACGCAAGACATGCGTTCAAAAAAACCACAACAGGAAGTAAAATTTAAGTTTTGTTTAAAAACATTAGGATACAAACTTCTCTGTCAAAATATAGGATACGGAATTTGCGGGACGCACCTAAAAATCAAGTAATAAATGTATCAACAGTTGAATCTTTCTCCTTTTAACCTGTTCTATCTGTCGACGCATGAGGTCTCCGAGAGAAGCATTTTGTTGATTTGGGAGCGTAGAGAACATTTGCTGAAGTGAGGTAATGTCAGGTGTGACAGGTAATGGACGTGTTTAAAGCATATCTCCAGGGAACAACAACAAATAACAGGGACCAACGCCGAGCCCGGCGGAGCCACGTGTAAATATATCATTTAACGTATTACAGGAATTAAACGGGAAGCTCGATTCCTATACGAACGTTAAAATGACTTCACGCACAAAGTATAATTTTAAATCCACCAGCAACATACAGCCGGTTTTTAAACCACCAAGTTTAATTTCAGTAGAAGCATTATTGCTCACGACCGAATAATGTGTTACTGGCATGGGTTTGGTTTAACGCTGTGTATGTCATTATGGTTAAAAAAATCGAAATCTCCCCAAAAACGTCAAATGACGAGCATGATCAGCATCCCACTATCTTTTCCACTCGAGACTTTCTGCTTGTGTAATTTTACACTTCGATACCCGTTTACATTAACGGAAGTTAATCGCTTTTAGAGATGTTTCTTAATGCAGTTAACTGCAGAACGGAATTGATACTTTTATGCAGCATGTATGTAGGGTTTAATGCATGAAAGCGATAAGGACATTCTTTCAACAGAATTTAACTCATCCAAGTGTCCTTTGATTCAGCCAAGTATCAGATAACTACAGTTTCAATAGAACAAGGATTGATCCTGCAGTCCCTCCCCTCTCTCCTAATGTCCATTTTTGTCCTTTCCAATTTTTTTTTTAAATTATTCTATTTTTTTATTTTGATCTTTGTTTTTTTTTTCTCTTCTTTTTTTTTTTTTTTTTTTTTTT
>NW_018485812.1:0-20589 GCF_002113885.1 Mizuhopecten yessoensis | reverse complement strand
TATTATAAACGGTATGTCAACCTATATAATATTACATTATAAACGATATGTCAACCTATATATTATTACATTAAAAACGATATGTCAACCTATGTAATATAACATTATAAACGGTTTGTCAACCTTTATAATATTACATTGTAAACGAAATGTCAACCTTTACAATATTATATTGTAAACGATAAATAAAGGTTTTTACTATTGCATTACACATCATGTTCTTTCTAAGTAAAACTTGATATTGGATATTGTTATATTTCAAACATTTAGTAAAAATGGTAATACAGTTTTATTGCATGTAAAAGAAAGACCGCACATTGAGCTGCTGTTATTCAAATGTGCAAGTGACTATTTAAAATGCAGGTGTTCAATAATATGCTTAAGTTTCTTGTTCAGTAATAAACCAGATTTTGAAAGGAAGACGGATCTATGACGATTGTAACAACGTTTTTTATCATAAGCTATTTACGAGACCATATTTACAAATATCAATTGAAACGGCTCTCAAATTCACATAAAGCATTTTAGACTGGAGATCAATCACCTATTTCTATATCCAGGCTAAAATATCCTACGGCTGTTTGTATGTCTGTTTTCGACACCGGTTAGAACTGCCACAACAGAACACGCCTGTGTATGGGAGAAAAGTTTGAATGTTTCAGGTCCTACATAGACTTACGTTGATGTGTATCACAGGGATGTTTTGATATCATATGTTATTTGTTTGTGATTAAAGATCTACAAGATACCACACAAAATAAACTGTTCTGTTTATACTGCAAACCGTGAGGTCATGTTGATATTCTAATTTCAATTTTAGCACACAACTATTTTTTTATTACGAATATCATTTATTGCATTCATTAATATCAATCATATTTTATTTCATATGATTGAAATATTTAAATGAACAAATTGTATGTGAAATATTTAAATGAACAAATTGTATGTGAAATATATTAACTCGTTAATAATTTGTTTTTTACATTAGAAAGCTACCCTTAACTTGCCGCCAACAATGTGTGTGAACATACTTTCTTATTGGTAAGAAATTAAAAATGTTAAGAAACTGAAATAAACCACTCAAATGCAATATTATCCTAAAATTAGTTTTTTATATGAGAAGATTCTTCTTTTAAACCATTTTTTGTCAAACGAAGTTTGCGTGAACAATGCGTGAACAATGGTTCCTTGATAATTTGAACTGATAGAGTAGCCCTATGATATTCGCACTCTGTGAACTACTTTTGTAACGTTCGGTTATCGGGTGTGTTCGCTCATCAATTATAAGAAAACATTCTTGAAGTACAAAGTAGTTTGTGCTTTGGATATATAGTGTTTGTGGTTTCTTACGTCATCTAGTCATTATAAATGATTACATGAAAACGATTTGCGATATATGTTTCAGTTGGACATCAATTTCACGAAAATTAAAATTAAAAAAAACATGTATTAAATAGTTTTGTCATTGTGTCATTTCGGTTTCTTACTTGTCGCATACTTTATGGTATGTATCTGCTATTTCATAGGGTGTTCAATTGGTAGGGATTGAATTTCAATTTGTTTTTTTCCTGTAAGTAATATTCCTGTCTGAGTTGCTTTATGACATAATTGCCAGTTTTGTAATTATCATCAGTTCATTGTTTTGATATAATAACAGTTGTTTATTTGAACTTTTAAAACAATATAGTATGAGAATCGGAAGGCCTACGTGTTTTATTTTTATTTATTTTATTTTTAAAATACGCATTCATTTTTTTAAGTATCAGAGGACATCGCAGAGGAAAAAAACTAACGACAACATTAGTAAAATGAAAGAATCACCCGAGAAAAAAACAATTTAAACAGTTTTAATATCCGGCAAATGAGGTAAAATCTTGCTTTTACAGACTTAAACTCATTATAAACTCACTTATTTACACTGAAATGTCTGTACATATGAAATATAAATACAAGTTATGGCACAATTTGACCGCAAACGCTGCATGTAGTTTGTATGTTTTGTAGTTTAGCATCCAATAAGGGGCGGAATGGGTTAATATTTTACCTCTGCCTGCTTTTGGTATTATAATGCCATTTTTGCGAAACATCTCTACAATTTCTTACTGCTGGATTTACAGACTCGGCACAACGTGGCTTGGTGAGTTGTTTTCAACGGTTTAGAGTCGAAACACTGGTCATTTGCTCTCTTTGCCTGAATAAGGAAAAAGACGTTTTCGAAAGTTCGCAAAATAAGTATTTAATTACTGTTTTGTGTTCAAAACAAACTTTGTATTTCTTCAACGCCAAATTTTCAAACTTTGTTTTTCTTGACTTACACGCAAATTTGTTTCATATGTGTTTACTGTTCTCTCCAAGGGATTCTCTCTATACCCAATATACTATAATATGCATGATAAGACCATTTGTTCATGGGGGAACGGGGCAGACAATAACACGAAATTAACACCAAATTAACCCCATAAAAACCACAGGTAAGGCATTTTCTTCATCAGGTATGACACCTGTCAAGGTTGACAACAATTACTGTAACCTTACATAGTTTAGCGGTAATCTTAATTTATTTCCTTTCGCGCGCTAATTTTTGCGCTAAATAATGATTGCAATAATTGCAGTTTCAGCAAATTGTTTTCTATTGCTTTTGTTGTGTCTGCGGCTATTGACTGTTGCGCTTATCTGATAAAAGTGATATTTTGCCAAAATAAGTTCATGTGCAATATATATAACAAATTATCAGAGCTAAAATAATCTATAATGACATAGGTTTACAGCATTTTTTTATTGAAACAGGAACCATAACATAAACCCTTCAAACTTCCCCCCATTGTCTTAAATGAAACTTGTAATGCCATTATACATATACTAATAGTTTGAATAAAAGACACAAAAGAAATAGACAGGGGCCGTTGGTATCGCATTGACTTACACCCATCTGTATTTGACTACCAGCGTTCATGTTATGTTATATGCACTCTACTGAGACAAAATGTTTTAATAAAGGTGCTTGTTTCGTGTCGTGTCGTGTTGATGCCACTTCCAAAGTTACTCATTTTCATGTTTTCTTAGGCATTATTTCACGAGTAATATATTGTCCCATAAAGAACGCCTTAAGTACATCACCGCAACCCGCCCTACCTTTGTAGAACTCGGTAAGTATCTTATACAATTAGGTTAGCTTTTTCAATTAGATATTTGAAACATTTGTGTTTAAAGTAATAATGCTTATCTACTCTAGTTGTCTCAATACCTTTAATAGTCCCACAATAAGTGGAAACACTTTGTCTATCACCGAGTTATCCCCCACAACGTGTAAACTTTGGTCCGTATCTGCTCGTGTCCGGCACAAGTCAACGCAAAACATCCTTTCGCCTGGGGTTATTACTATCAGGGGTATCATGATATATCGTCCAGACATTATCCAGCCTTTATGCAATTAACAATGTTTTGAAGATTTGTATCAAATTTGTATAAGAGATGGTTTCATTTTCACTATTCGATTTGTACAATGTATCTCTTCAATGATGACAGTTGATTAACTGTAAAATAATATATTACTAGAATCAGTTAACGTATATACAATCGTAATACCATATTGAAAAGGAGAACAAACAAAGAGTCTTTGAAGTCAGGTCAAAAGAAGCTATTGAGTATATCCAAGGTCTAGACCACTTGATTAAAGATTAAACACACAAGACTTGCAATCAAATCAGTATGTGTATTCTTATACCCCGAATAGTAGTACTAACACTAAGTGGTAACGTGATTAGTTTCATTAGCCCCTCAACAATCTTGCCGAAAAGTAAAGTGGTCAATTTAGTATGATATCAAAACCTACTTGTTGCATTGGCAACTGGAGCTATATTTAGAAAGTCTGCATTTGGTTTTTACCAGATGTGTATACATGGTTTCCAATCAGAAGATCTAAGAATTATACCTGGATAATTTATTGAGTAGTCTTTTTTGCCTGTAAAATTCTTATCAAATTGTAAAAACTAAATTCAAAATGGTTTCAAACGTGTAGGCACATCATAATTTCTACCATTTGTAATTGTTTAACTGGACGTTTTAGGAGGCCAATTCAACATTTATTCCTGATGTTCATCCCCTAATGCTTTACATATGCGTCGCATGTACAAATGAATACGTTTAATTAAAGCCATGGATAAACTGTTACATGGTGTGTTATATAGTAGGTAAAGGGAGAAGAAGTTCTGACTGATATTTATTTTTCAAATGTGTTAAATCTAACACAGATTCGAATAATCTAGTTTGGTGAAGATTATAAAAGCCATCATTGATTGAACTTAATTTCGAATCACAAGCTGACAAATATTGTAACAATGGTATGCGTCTCTGTTAATTTAAATGGTTTCAGCCCCGGGAAAGACCTCTGTTTGTTGGAAACTCTTGGTAACTCAATGATCAGTACTTGAATTAGTGTGTGATCTAATAAGAACCCTGATGCAGATTTTCCTTCCCTGTATTGGATCCCTATTTTGCATGATTAAAATAACCCATTTTCTTGCGGAACAAAACGGTAATATCACGTATTCAATAATGTCTTGGTATCAACTCACGGCATGACATTGATAGCCATCTCTCTCACCGCCCAAGTCACGATTGATTACTTTCAAAACACTGTATTGGCAATCCCGACACTCTTTTGCATGTCATAGAGTCAAATAAATGTATCAATAATATATTTGTATGTACATCATGTCGCATGCTGACGAATAATCCACAAAGTTAACGGTAGTTATCATGACATATCAAAATTCATCATAACATATTTTCCAATTAAAAGATTCAAGTGTTTATAATTTATCATTTATGTTTTGTAATATCTTATAATTTTAACGTTTATAAACGTTCTATTTAGACCTTTGTCATTTCAGTATCAATTTTGTTTTAATACATTTTCCACCTTAATCAGAATTAGAACAAACATTTTCTTTATCCATATGCTCTTCACGCATAGCATACCTATTCCCAGAAAGTATGAATAAAAAATATTAAATTTCCTTCATATTTATAATGCATTTAACCCAGCACACTTATTGAATCCAGTGTTATAGCTTCTTAAACTCGAGTCGATCAATATAGAAACAATTGCCAAACTTTGATTGATGTTTAATTTCACCTTACACCTGAGCGCAAAGAAAATCTCATATCTGATATAAATCGGGAGTTTTATGTATATATTTCACCTGCATTGTATAGATAACCATTTAATTGGAAGAAGCAATAGTAACTACACATTGGTATTTGCCCATTACTAATACCGCTTGTTCTAAAGACAACATTTGCACTTTTAGTGTACCTGTATGTAATAAAAGGTGGGTGTGTCCGTAAGACGCGGTGCCAATAACATCTTGGTGTGAAGTCCATATAGCATGCCCTCGGTGATTCCATTCAAGCCTTTTTAATCCGACTACTTCTCTATCATTATACTAAGTTGTCTAACATGAGTAGAAAGGGTGACCGTTTACATTACACAATAATTGATGTTGAAATAGGCACATAACTACCCATAGCTCTGGTAATATTGCATCAAGTGCCCAGAAGTGTCATACAGTTTAGTGAAACTTTTTGAAATAGAAATTAGTATGGTAAAGTAATCAGAAACATAGATAAGAACGTTATCGTATATATACTTGTCCTGATACTTCCTGTAAGTGTTGTACTCATGGATAGTGTATAACGGTTCAATAACGCTCTTTTCCCTTTGATCCAGGGAGAGTGGGAGTCTGGTTTCGTTTGTTGATAGGCCTACTAATTAAACAGTGATACTGATAGGCTCTTCACGGTATCTTGATAATCCCGTTGATATGTAAGTGATGTTCAAACAGGTCGAACACAAATATAAATAGGGAGTAGTTAAATCACTAACGCCTCCATGATAAGTGGCCGAAATCCAAACGGAAAAACCTAAATATTTTTTAATGGGTAAGTCTGTAAGAAACCCCACATAAATGGATAAGAAGAATGTAACTTTTTGATTGTATTAATCAATATCAACATCATTTGATTTGTAATGATGGATATTTATGAAAATTAGATATTAGCATTATCATAATGAAAACAAAGGTAGTTTAAATATACAATAAGCGAAATTTGTTTAGATATTCGGAGATATAATAGGCGAATATGATACTACAATACCGTGTTACTTTATAATAAATATTGTTATATGTTCAGGTTGCTACATCTGTATACACTCTCATACACTATTTATAATATTATAATTGTGGCGTCACAAGGGAAACACACGATGACGCCACAAAAGAATTGCAGGTTTTGAGGGATTATTCATTCAAATGTGCATTTTTAAATAACTCTATATGGAACAAAACGCAGTGCATTCTCTAATTGTAACGTGTTCAGTATTATAAACGACATGGGTTTTGGTATATTCACGCGATAACATATTTTCTCCTTTGATAGTAAGTCTCGGTTCAAGTCTGTACACTTCTCTATGATAAAGATATGATATGTTAAGCTCTAAACACTCCAGTATAATTTCTAAAATGTTACCAGACAACACTGGTCAAAAACTGATGAAGAAGATACTTAATCTGTTATGAGTAAAGCGAATTTATATTTCTACATGACAAATCTCATTGTAAATGTTCAAGTTTGTTCTCAGCTGGGAATAAAAAATGGCCAAACTATAATGGAAACTGTGAAAACAAATATGTTTTACTAATAACTTCACATTTGTAACGATAAAAGATAATATTTGGCAAAATTACAATATGTTCATAGTTTTCTTAACAATTTCGCAGGTGTTTTTTTTTTATTAAAAAGGTTCCCTTCGTGCGTCTTTGTTACAGCTTAAGTTAGTTATGAATGGTCTGCACCGGTATTTATGACCTATATATTCTGTCTGAGTTCTAAATACGAAAGATAGACAGAAAATATGTGCTTAAGCTTGCAACAAGGAGGTTTTTTGACTAACCTTTCAATCTTATACCACACTTTTTTTTACAGGGGAAAAACGAAACCGGACATTTCTAAACAATGTTTTATCTTCGAAAAAAAATAATAAATTTTAATAAAATATTAAAGCTATATCAAGGATTACCAAAAACAAAATTCATCTATTTTTCTTAAGAACTGCATGTTTAAGGAGACAAGAAGACTAACATATCGTTTGGCCCCTCCATTAGGCTTCATGCCATGAGGAGGACATGGATCGACGGTGTCCCCTTATGATGGAGCTACTCATTGGTCATCTTAAAGGTCACTGCACTGAACTGTACACTGAAAAGTACGGTACTTGATCCCAATATGTTCTTCTGACAACGGGCTTATCAGAGTTAGCTATGGAGACAGAAAAGAGTTGATACAGATATTTTTTTTTTTTTTAGTGAGATCCAAAGAATGTTCTGAATTGGGGAACATAGGAGTAAACCCCTGATTGCGCGAGGGCCCCATATTAATAACCTCTTACTATCATGCAGTGGAAAACAGAACGCTATTTTTTCTCAAACCGACAGGAGAGAAATAATTTTCATGAAATTTGCTGAAATTTATTTATGGGATAATACACTAAGAAAACCCGTTTGTATCTGTCTTATTAAGTGATATAGATATGACCAGGAAATCAACACCGATATCTGAACTAATCTTAGCGGATAAAGTGTGTTTAGTTATAATTGTATCACGGTAATAAACGTGCTATCTCAAGTACATTGTATATAGAAGTTATTAAAACAAGTTATGTATATACTAGTAGTAAATTCTTAACAACGACTTTTACAATCTATGTTTTAAATCTCTGAAACAGTGTTTAACTCTTCACCTCATTGACAAGTAGTTAACAAGACCTGTTCGATACGATCGGAATTTATATATTTCAAATTATCATAATAATGACAAGCTATAAAATCGCGAAAAGTGTCTGATTTCGTTCCGACAGACAATTTAGTGACTGTGTATGACATCTGATATAGTAGGGAATTGTGATAACATTATATTGCACACACATTTATTCACACTGTTGTAAATGAAAATCACATCTTAATATTGAAGATATCTCTTCACTGCAAGGTCTTAGGACGATTGTTTGTTGAATATTTTTCTAAACAAAACTGTTTTCCTTGCTGATGGCCCAAATAGATAGCGCTTAAATCAACGATCGATTACCCAATAAATGCAATAAAAGTGTGAACGAATATTTTTTGCTGAAGTTAACCAGTTTTTGTTTTACTGATAACGATATTTTTAAAATTAGATAAGAGTAATAATAAGCACATCTTTTCATGTTTGATTTATCTCCTCTGTCGTGCTTCTGCTGCTCATATTAGCACTTTTACGAACTTTCATCTATTGTATCATAATTACGAAAACATTGTACCTGTTTCTTAACCAGTCATTCAAGTGACGGTGTTAAACGTAGAGAAGACATTTTTTAAACTGGCATTGCAATTCAAATACGTTTAAATCTTTCTAATGTGGAACAGCAAATATTTAAATCGCATGTCATTGTCATGTGTGTAACGAAATAGGTCTATGAGTAAGAGAGGATTTCTCGTCCATTGTCTGGAAAATGATTATCTCTCTTTGCTGACAATTCGAATTGCACTTTTACTTAGAGTACAGACTGCACCGGTTTAATAAGACTTAATAAACGAAATATGTGTTTTGAGTGATCAAAGAAACGATCGATTCTCTCATTTGTTTTTCAAGTGTTATACATTCTTGGACAATTATCTTAGTTCCAAGACAACAGTATTGCTTGTTGCATTATTTTTAAAATATTCACTCGTGTAGAAAATATCAAAAAGTTTTGAAGAATGGTATCACACCTTGATGTTATTATTCCATAGAATATGTGTCATTGGCATATTAAATCAATGAAATAACAGAGTGAAAAATAATAAAACCACCCATTTTAGACAGTTTCAGTCATAATGGTTATTTTTTAACAGGTTGATGTTGGACTAACATTTTAAAGAATAATTAATATAATTTCCTCTTTATCTCAATTTCAACGTGTTGTTCAAAGACATTTTCCGAAGATTCAACACTCTCAATTTTAAAGGTACCGTATAATCGATTAAATTATGATAATGCTGTTTAAAAAAATTGTAAAGCACTTCAGGTTGTTAGAATAGTTGAATTAAGTGTTCTTTGGTCTTGTTGTAATGAGGAATTAAAAAAACCCCACATACATTGGGTGTAAACCGGCCAGAAATGAGACCATTTATTTAACTTGTTAAGGCAAACTATCAACGTTTTATGTTTAAAATTGTTACAATTTAATGTCAATATGTAAACAATCATGCTAATTCTGATTTGAACGTCACTTAAACATCGCGTTGGTCTTTCAGTACTCATTAAAATTGAAAAGATATAAATGTTTAAAGATAAGGATCTATGCGCAAGTAAATTGTTCACTTTTAAGTTACAAATAAAGCGATATTATCACTTGTGTTTGTCAGCACAAGAAAACGGATACGCTGGTGTCTAGTGCTAGAATGCCTACGTGTCTATCATCTTTGAAGAGGAAACTAGAATTGGACTGTAGCCTTCAAAATAAACAGCAGTGGAACACGCTGTCACAAAAACAAATGGCGTTCAAATCAATTTTAAAACTCTTTTAAAAAAATCAATACAATTGCACCAAAATGCTGCTTTCAAATATATAAGAAAACTGAAAATTTGAAAACTCCGACAAAATGATTTCCTCCGTTTTATATTGGTCACGTTATGTGATTAATAGTTGGTGTGACGTTTAAAGTGAACAAAACACTAGCGAGTCTGATGGGATGGAAGATATACTCTGAAATTAATGACAACGACAATTACGGTGTTGACAGGAATCGGTCATAAATTATTCAAAATAGATTACATTCCGGGAGTTCATAGGAATAAATCATTTCACAATTCATATATAACAATATGGCCAGTAGTATGTATATCAGCACAGAAGTAATAGCCTTTCATTAACTACTGCTTTGAGAATGTTAATATTTGTTCTTTATTGATTTCTTATCTGCGGTCGTTTGGGTTATCAAGATAGAGGAGCTACGACATTGACAAGTTGACATCGTCCATGTACAACACGCTCTTGATAGGCTTGTTCATCAAAAGTCGAAAATAATAATAATAATTATTATTATTATTATACTCTATTTAGATTGTAATGAACACCTACAGAAAATATTATATTTTATAATATTGAATTGATTCTTGAATGAAATTTCTGACTTAATGAACTTGTTGTCGTTTCTACTTCCGTCAATTAGATACTAAATGTATTATGTGAGACGAAAATATATAACTAAAAAAAAATAGAAACAAAATGTATTGTGCGAGACGAAAATATATTTTAATGATGAAATTTTTAATGAATTGTTAATTTAGTTTCACCACCAATTTATTTGTTTCAAAAGTGGTTCATGATGTTTTCGTTTGTTTTGTGTGTCCATGGTTTCCGTTTCCGTTTATTCGAAGTGACATTATGATTTGATGTTTTTTAAGGTTTTGTAATCTGCTTCTATTTTTTCTGTTCTGTTCTGTTCAATTTGAAATTATCTTTGGTTGTCTTATATTGCCTGTTGATATGCTATTTCTTTGAGTGAAATGAGGGTCGATGTTTTCGATGTATACAGCCAACATTCTGACTGCTGTGCGGGGACGTCATCGCTTGGATATATCAAAGATTTACATAGCGGGTGTCGTCGATGAATCAGGGGATGCTTACCCTTCTGGAACACCTGGTCTTTTTTCGAGTACTTTTTTATTAGGATCTCCAAGTCAATATTTCATTGATTCGTATTTGCTCCAGTTTTAACGATTTTGAATTCGATTAAAATTTTCTTTATAATTTGGTATTTTCTTTTCTTTAACTTATTTTATTACTGTTATGTTTTGGGAATATATAAATTTCGGCAGTGTGACTCACACATATTTGTAAGCAAATCCACACAAGATACACTATGTTTTCCTATACATTGTATCTTTATCTGGTTTTAGTTTCTATTATAATACATAACTAAGATATGAAACCAAATACAGTTTAATTCTTATTTCTAGTCATTTTTGCAACCGACCTTGCTCTTAAAATATATCACTTTGAAACTTATTAACACCTTTTTATCATATTAGCTACAACGCTTTATTGGGTATTAAGTGGTAGGTGATTTACCGCTTTGAACCCAACGGTTTCAGTTCAAAAAGTCATTCAAAAGATACATTTAAATAGAATTTAAATGACCTGAAATTTGTCAAAGAAAACATTCGATTTGTTTTCAAAAAAACGACTACAAATTTGTATGTGTCATTCTGAATAAGAGAGGAGACTCGTTTAGCTTGTTGCGATCAAAGCCTTTAAATTATTACTTTTGTAAATATTATTTTCATATCGCTAAAATGGGAACCTGGGTCCGATTTGAACGTTGTGTTCAGATGTTCAATTTGATAACGTATCTGGCGGTAATACGGATAAGAAAGTGATATTGTGTGATCATTGTGGTATTGGCGGTGAGTCGGTGTGGCACGAATCTAACGCTGTAGGGGAGTGTAATCAAATACACAAGATGTCGTTAGCATGCCTTATGTACCGACAAAAAGTCTCTAACATGTTGATACATCTTCTGATAAACAGGAACAAATATGTCACTCAATACTAAAGTTTATTTGCTATGTCAAAATCGGTATCGTAACTGAAGCAAGAAATTTATAATTTTACGCTTTATTTTTGAAACGAAGTATTATGCTGAATAAAAGGAGAAAATTTACATTTTTCAGTTGAATATTTTTTATAATAGGTGAACTAAACGATTTCCGGGTGGCTTGGTACTATACTTGACATGCTCCTTTTAGTTTCATTTAGTACTTTTGAACAGTAATTGTTATGTCAATAGGTAATTGCATGTCATTCTTGGTATGACGAGAGGTCAAGTCAAAGTTCACTTGTACCATTATTGACTGGGACGAACGGCACGGGCAACATTTCGTATCAAGATAGATCTTATCTTTTATTACATCATTTTAGTTATCAAACACAAACTTCATCTTCTTGCCATCAACATGATATATTTTATCGAACATTTGAAGCGTACTTTTATTTAATTCATCAAATTTGGCTTTTGCAGTATTGTTGAACTCATATATATACAGTAATGGATGTGAACTATTGAAGTGTAGTCACCGGTATCAACATTTCCTTCTTTTCTTTTCTGTTTTAAGCATATCGTATATATGTATATACCAGACATCATAAAAACCATATTACTACCTAAACTATATACATATGTTAAGTCTTCTCATTCTGTATTGAGCAATATAAAAGCAATATGAAGAGTACCATTACATAAATTAATGGGCATTCTTTAGATTCATGTTAACAGGGTAATCTGTAAAAGCCGTAATTTAGATACATACTTTATAAAGGTAAAAGCATGCATTTATACTTTCCCTGACGAAAATGAATGCAGAATTATGAGAACAAAGAAGTTCTCGTCATTGTAGGGAAATGACTAACTAGTATGTTATGTGGTTATTTGCCGAATTTTAATGAATTTTCCAAACATGAAAGCTTTAATAATCTTTCAAAATATAATGAAAACAATGTGAATTCGATATAGCCAGATATATACACAGTTTTTACTTGTCGAAGTGGAATTAATGGAAAGTCGATATTTTGAAGACTTCCACATATCATTTTCATCAGTCTTGAAGATAATTTACTCAAACACGATTCTTATATCAAAATACTTGACTTTCTTTAGATGTAAATCCATGCCTCATACCAACCTAAAACCGAAAGGTAAATTGCAATACATTTGTACGATTGTGAACTATTTTGGAGCATATTTCATGGGGATAATGACAAAGGTTAAGATGAAATCGCAAGAATGATTGAATCCCTTGTTCAATAATCAGCAATGTGTTTGTTAGTTCGATGACAAAATTTTCCAATAAAACCCATGAGAATAAACCGTGTCCCTCTATTAGCCAACTAATTTTTGGTTTGCATATGAGGGTGAATTTATCAAAAGTATATCAGTGCAGGCAAGATAAACCTTGCCAAGGCTGAAGCAAATCAATTTCTCTTTTAGATATATCGACGATTAATTGTTTTAACACAAAAAGAAAATGTACAGACAATACAATTGACAGTTTATTCGAAATCCTCAGATTGCACGGACTATAGCGCTTATATGATGGAAATCGCACACTAACTGACATGTTGTAAACACAAGGTTCCGAAAGATGAAGTTTTAAGACTAAGTTTACTAACTGGTCGTCCTCACGATGTCATAGCTATTTGTTGATTATGTTTCCTTGTGCGATCTGAATGCTAATGGTTTTATTATGGTCATTGATGTACATTGTGATTTCTTTGTCACTTCCCCAATTCTCTGTTTGAGGACGTGACACTTCATGGATTTGATCAGATAATACAATTTCTGGAACCCTTTGCCTTCTTCTTGTTTTTTTTAGTTCCAATAGGCACATGGTTATACAAAATACATTAATGCCAAGCCGATGGCAATTAGAGTAAATTTTTTTTATTTATTTCCTTTAACAAATTGCTATTTTGCATAGTTTGCAAATGTTTTCCTTGTTATTTGCGTTATATTCAATATGATTATTCAATGTGTAATAAAGAATTCTTTCCTTTTGTTTTTGTATCTCCTCTGGGTTTTTTTGCAGTTATTTCTTACCTCTTTTCAGTTCCACTTTTGTTCATGTGATATGTAGGTATAGCTTTATGTATTTTTAATCTACTTTCATATTGAGGTTTTATGTGTATTTTGTGTCAATAACTTCATAACTAAGTACATAATATTAAAAACTCAATTGGATAGATCCATTTTATATGGTAATACCTTCAATTATAGCCATGAGTAAACCCACTCGTGTTAAACGCTTAAAGTACATAACTTGTCCCAAGGTCCGTGTCGTCAAGTCTGTCAGGGATAGCATAATTATATCTATTAATAACGATTTGATAATATTATTTGTATCAATTCACTGTTTGCTTATATCAAATGTTGCTATGTGGTTGTAAATATAGTTTTATCTAAATTGATCGGGCGATAAAAGTACACCTTCAACATGTAATTCAAGAGACTATTATATCCTCATTGATAATCGTTATTTAACATACAGTTTTATTAACTACTTGTCAAAATTAGTGGACCAAATTTATTCATAACGGTTTCAATGCGGTTTTTTTGAATTGTGATGCTTTTTCGAAAGCCATTTTTTCTCATATAAATATAGGGTCACTTGCTTTTATTTATTTTCGTTAAATACGTTTGAAAAAAATATTAAAACATTACATAACCCTTTCTACGGGGATCCATTGTGACAAATTGCAAATATTTGATAAAAGTCAATTGCTGTTTCCTTTAAGAAAAAATAATTTTATCTTGTTCGCCGATCAGATATTTTAAAAAGCTTAAAATCGCTGACATCCAATATGCCTCGGTAACCGTACGAGTCGGTCTTTGTTCTGTTAAGTATGCAAGACCAAAACAAAAATGGAAACCGTTTCCTCACAAATTTGAATCAAAGACAAATATTTGTAATGACAAGACGGTGAAAGAACGGGTATTTAAACAGATTGGTAAGTTATGCCCACTCACTATTGTAACGGTTCGAGCTGGTGGTCTCCTTATCGACCAATAATTAACGCTGTCACTTTCCTCCCGGACGTCGTTCGACCAATTAAATGAAACGTTACACCAAGGCGTCTCGGGAGCACAGATATACCGGGTTAGCGAGTTTGGACGATAGAGAAGAATGCCCTTTTTGTAGAAATTAGTGAGACCGATACATAGCTATACGTAGATAGGATGCTAGCTTTGGTGAATTGAGAAAACGTTACCAGAGCGTCAGTAGAAACGAGCGAAATATTAAATAAACCTAGATGAGAGAAGACATCACAAGGAAGCGAGGTGACACCAAAGCAAAATAAAAGAACCCCAGACGTCGACATACGCAAAATAATATCAGTTTACAGCAATGTTCAATACATATTCTTGATTAGTATGGAGACATTTAAGAACAAATAAAAACGTGGTACTTTCAAACAAAAGGAAAGAGCAAAAAAGTCCATATCGATATGCAACACATCTTTATGGTACGTTTTTAGTGTCTTTTAATAATATTATAGTAAATGGTATCAACCCAGTGGTTAACGTGGCTTTATATTATCAAACATTCACTAAAATTAAAATAGCATGGCTAACAAACAATTGGAATGCAACAGAAATAATATTTTACATAATTAATATTATTAGCGGAAATATATTATAAGATATAGACCTTTTATTCCAACAGCATTAAGAAATGAGATTTAACAATCAGTTAAACTGTGTTAAAGCAAATAGGAAAAATGAACAACAGTACAATAACAATTGCATTATCGCTGTGTCAGATGACAACATTGGAAATGGGACATGTCGTCATCAGGCGATAAATATTTAATGGTAGTCGTGATGCAACAAAAGGAAAAGACAACACGACACAGAAAACAAACCGGTATCACGCAAAGATATCTTCTGATAAATCACAGACATGTACAAAAAAATAAGAGTTACAATGATGCGAGAATCAGTGGATTTAAAAGTGAAAGTCATTAAACATGAGGCACGAAATGTAATTGAAACAATAACAAAACATTTTCAACAAAACATTCCAAAAATGCATGAGAGGACTGAAAACAAGTCTAACATAGTTAACACTGATACGAATCTCTCCGGCGATACGTTAATGATACAATATACCTAATGTTTTTGTCTGAAGTCATCAACAGGTTTCGGCGACGCGAGCCACTCATAATTTCGATTAACGAGATTGTGGAGCTGTGGTTTCCCCTTCAATTATAGTAGATTCTCGTTAGGCAATTGGGGATAATAACAGAGGGACCGAAAGGTCCGTGTCGGTGACATGTTACATGGCTTCCCCCCTGACACGCGCTCGTCCCTGGGAGGTCCGACCTGGCGATACACACAGATAAGTTAACATGTGACGACGTGAACATTGTTTGTAAACATGAAACATGAAAAATTAACAGACTAATGACTACATAAGTGTTTTTCCATCTAAAATGGGATTTTCTGTCATTAAACAACCCCCATACAAATGAATGATGATTACATTTATCACAACAGTAACTTTGTTTGTAAGAGGGTGAACCAAGACATAATGTGACAACTGATCAGGAAAGACAACATGATTGTATTGAGTATATATAGAAATCTTTAAGAAAGTTTCAACTAAAAAAGTCTTAACTTTCAACTTAATAGGAAACACTATAGCAGTCTGAATACATAGCGCAAAGAAACAAAAGGAAGGAAAACATATTGGAATGTCTGGGGATTTGAAGAAAGATATTTTTATGGAAAAAAGGTCTGATTCATTGAACCAATGTTGAGACTCCGATGCATTTGTTATGTTTGATCAAAAATATGATGGATACAAGTTCTCACAACATATGGTTATACTTTAAATCAATTGATTAATTTATTCATGTATTTGTTTGTAATTTCATCGTACTTTTTTAGGGTTTTTTTAAAGATAAAGTAGACCGTTTATGCAAATCGGCAATATTAATGAATCTATTCTTGACAGTGTGCGTATGAATATTTACAAATGAACGAAAGTTCATAAGAAATTTCTGATCCCGCGTAGATTTGTTACCTGGAATGCTGTTCGTGTTTTTACCCGCAAATAATGCGGATGGAATCCTAATTCTAGTCTATATTAGGAAGTGACTTCAATCAGAGAGAGTGACATTGCGGTTATCCCCATCAGATAAGGCTATAGCCTGTCGCCTGGCGTGGTAGCGGCCACAGAAGTAATGACCGGGTAGGCGAGGTACTTATGAGACCTATGTCTATCTCCGGACTGATCCTAACCCCTACAAAACGGTTATATTAGTCTCATTTATCTCACTGAAACCCAAACGACTTTTATCTATTTGTTTACCTATATTGTAAATTATACACCAAATCTGGTTAATTGTGTTGAGTCTCAAGTTATCTCTCGTTTGCTAACCCAAATGACTGCCGAAATCCATTCTAAAACGATCTGTATCTCCTAACGCTGGTTCATTTAATGATACAAGCAAATGAGGTATATTTCTTTAAAGCGAAAACATTTTACTTGGCGACAGATAGTAAAATGTCATCACTCATTCCAAATCGCTTTCTCGTGCTTAATTTCTATGGTTTCTTTTCATTGAGCCACCATAAAGCAAAACTGAAATTGCTTGTCACAGTGCATGCTTGAGTTACCACGTTAAAAGGCCTATAACGTTAATCGTTGATTTAGCATTGCATAGCGTTTTAAGATAACGCCCAAGAAAGTTAAAAAATACAAAACTTTAAAAAAACATATTTAAACTAGAAACGAACAACATTTAAACAATGCAACTGAAATCTTCAATTTCACCAAATCCTTAATTATCGCTCTTTGATTCATTGCAAGTCTATTCAAATAGCATATTGTTAATTTTACCCAATTTGTGGGTTATACTTTGATTACAATGACAGTCCCTTTGATCTCAACAGGTTTTCCTTAATGATTGCTAAACATTGGTAGATTATCTATAGTATTAGTGTAATACACGCATATGAAGAAAGTTGATATGTCTTAATAGTATAAACGAGGATTATAGATCATGCAAAGCCATCTATGATAGCCATTGCACGGCTGTAATTGTTCAGAATGTCTAGAAACAAGTTTAACTGTTCACGTTTTGTAACTCATTTAGCCTATCGAATGTACCCACTCATTATTACATAATGCCTTCTGCAATTAGACCAATTACCCACATGCTTGACCCCAAACTATAGTGTTGCTGTACTTTTATTTTATGCTTTTTAAATATCATAAACAATATAAGTTATTATGTTCTTTGAGTAAGATATTTCAATGTTACGGGTGCACAGGTAAAAATCTTCCTACCAAATAAGATATTTTGAATTTTTTATCCATCTCATTGATCAAAGGAAACATATATTTTCGTCAATAAAAAATCGATAATAAAGAATTAAGTACAAATTAAAGAAGGACATGTATAATCATCGAGCAATTCTTCGTTTTATTCTTTTAAAAACTCGGCTTCATATTTTTTATTATTCTGCCTAGAAATTTGTGTATATCAAATGTTTGGGAAGCCCTACACATGGATACCATACCCAAATCACTTGATGTGATAAAGACAAAAAGAAAATACCTGCTTAAAGTTGTGGTATCAATCAATCGGTTCTGAAACCCTCTGTAGAACTTTGGATTCTCGTCCTTAGGAACGCTCACTTCAGATAAAATTAAAGAAACAAATGTGACTCTTGACAATACAAAACGCCTACAACAGAAACTGAGGAGCTGACTTCACGGCATCGTGTTCTAGCAAAGTAAACGTAAAGGAAGCCTAAAGACGTATCAGTCCTTTAGTATATAACTACCAATCGCATATACAAATATATAGCATTGTCAACGTGAACGATACTTATTTTGTCAAACACAAAGAGGATGATATTGACATCATTGGAAAGGTTTTCGTTGACATTTTTGTTGAATTTCGTCGCTGTGGTAAATGAAAGCTATCTTTTCAGACTTTCTCCTTGATCATTGTGGTTTACGAGTTCTGCTATCTATACTGAAGTTTTGCTACGAGTTTCAGGATTTTAGATATCATTTTCAATAACCAAACTGCGTTTGTTATAAAGTGAATGTAATCACAACGATACACGTCTCTCGTGTCAGCTCCACTGTCTAGTGGGGGTGTCGCTTTTCCTTCTCACATTAAACTGCTTTCTTATTTCACACTTACATTCAATATCCCATTCACGATAATTCCCCCATAATTATTTCACTGCTAAAAAATGGTCAAAGTTCAGACGTCACCGTCTGATATGAAATGACACGAAGTGAGTAAATTGAATTAAAGCACAAATCATTCATGAACTATTATATCTGAATTTTTCATCAAATGAAATGATAACAATCATTACAGTTGAACATGGCTATCACGAACATATCAAACATGTGTTTGACAGTACAGCTCATTCACTAACTAATTTCCTTATCCATGTCCCGGACCCTTTCTGTTGCTCCTATAGACCATAGTTACGACACAATGCCAGGAGTATGCCCGGATAACGTTTATTGAAAGAAGCAGTTTCTGTCATGATTTTGGTATAAAAAAATTATTATTGGGGAAACCTTTTTGAATTCATCAATAAATATTTTATTATTCCAGTCGTTCCTAAGTTGTTGTCTTTTTCATTGAATTCAATTCATCCTCTCGTTCTGTTTGTAATAGGATGTCTAGAATAGTCCAGTGGGTAGTAACAATTAATTATCACGTAATAACATTGATCATGTAAGTCTGGTGATTTATGAAAGCCTACGTAAAATTGTCTATGTCAGACTTGCGGCGGCAGGAAGCAATGGACGCGAATTTCTCAGTCTTCTTTGACAATGGGATTCGGCAATTTCTAGCTGCGGCCAGCCGTGACCAATTTTTCATGTCTTAACATAACACCAAAGATAATTTAAATGTGGATGCCCAAAGAATGTTAATGTCTGCAATATACCATCACGAGTCCAGGACATGTGAGATTTTGACGATTTGAACCGCAGACATGAGACCAGACCACATATAGTATGGTTTAAATATGGAAACTATACAGTTACAAATAGTTAAACAGGGGAAGAGTTTTGGTTACACTGACAAATTTCACCGTTAGGATTGGTAATATGATATTAAATGAAACTCAATAGCAGATCGAATAAAAAAATGTTGACATAAATGATTTATACTGAAAAGATTTTGATATTTAGTTTTACAGTACCATACCCTCCTGGCATATTGGTGAACGCTACGAGACGTTTTCCTCATATGAGTAATAATAAACATGGTCTAATAAAGATAAGTGAAAGGCTTATATATTACATGTTCCTCAATATAGTCGAAAGACGCACACTTATTGCTATTAATTAAGAATGAAATTTATTTTTTAGCATTCTTAATGTCATAACATTATAGGATTTCTTAGATCGCCTTTATCACGAGCAATGATCTCGTTTCAATATTAAGTTACATAGCATCTTTTATTGAATGACAAAGTTTTAAGTTTCGTATTTTAAAAGCTGATTGATGCATTACGATGTTCGAAATACATCGCACTTTTCATACAGCGTCAAATATATGGACAAAATTACCAAATCATTAACACTAAGGACAAAATTTACCACAGTTTCAACATATAGCGACAAAGCATAACACAGCGTCAACACACACTCATAAAATATACCTCAGTAATAAAAACAAGATACCACAGTACCAACACATAAGGACAAAATATATCACAGTATAAACACACAGAGACAAAATATACCACACCGCCAACACACAAGAACAAAATATACCACACCGCCAACACACAAGCAAACAATATACCACAGTGTCAACACACGTGGACAAAATTAACCAATGTCAGTACACAGAGTCAAAATATACCACAGCATCAAAACACAGAGACAGAATATACCACAGCGTAAACACACAAGAACAAAATATACCACAGCGTCAACACACAATGACAAAATATACCA
>NW_018485811.1:0-17232 GCF_002113885.1 Mizuhopecten yessoensis | reverse complement strand
GAAATAACATACATTGGGCCCAGTAGAAACATCTAGGCTCTGTGCGGTGGAAATATAAATACTATTAAGTAAACATTATCTTCGTGTCTTACAGTGTTGTCGACAGCATTCTCTCCCTTGATTGACAGGAGGCATGATGATAGGTGCCAATTGCAGATGACGCTTATTCTTCAGGAGCCCCAGGTTCGGCCCCTGGCTGTTTGTGGGAATCTATGATGGTTTTTATTTCGTTGGTTTCGCGGTGCCTGTCAGTCATTGTCTTTGTGTATGTGTGTGTGGATTGGCACCATCGTATATATAGAGTTCCACAGAGTCATAAGTAAGGATGAATTTGACATCACCAATAAATATCGCTTTGTGTGTGTATGTTCAAACAACACTACTCTGATCCTTCTGATCTGTGTAATATCATATGACAAGAAAGGAATAGTCCAAACGAAATGGAAAGCAATAGCATTTTGATAACTTACCAAACTATAGCGATGAAAACGTCACATCAGTACAGGTTTCCTGAATTTTCTTTGTTACCACCAGCCGACAGCAAAGGCCCTAATTCTATACACATGCCACAGAGAAAGGTCCTGGATTCTATAAACAAAGGTCACATATGAAGATATATCTAATATATATTAGTATCGTACAGCTATTGTATTGTTATCATATGCACATCGTATTGTTATCGCATTGGTATAGTATAGGTATCGTGATATCTTATATTACAATTGCCATGGATTAACACGCGAATTGCACGTGATATGTATTTCATGATTATAAACAACACGAGTACATAATGATTGCGCGACTGAAGGTACCGGGCACATATAAACATGTATTATACAATATTTGATTGTTCATGCATGCACTTTTTACTATACAAACGTTTACGTTCTATGATCATGTATGGATTGACACATCTGTATACAATTGAACGAAACATTCTAACATGAATTAAAGAATTTGTTTTTTTTGGATAAACCATTTATCATCTCAATACACTTGTTGTGGGTGTTTATACAAATGTATCAACTCCGGTTGGTGTATTAAGTGTGGGTTAATTACATATACTATAGATTCCCGATAAATCCTGGCTATTTAGATGTTTTAAATGAAGATGAGGATTCTTCATCTGTTCACCTTAAACCTTTCCCACATCCATCACGTTATCACCACTGACAAAGCATAGTAGCTATTAAATACGGGATTTACGTCGTATTGTTCTCGTAATGACGATGATGAATCGAATTTCAGATCATTACCATGAACAGTTGTCACAGAATTGTTTCAATCAATGAACGTACATAATTAGATTTTACACAGCTAATGCAATCGATTCAAACTTAAGAAGAACTTGAAAATGTCATTTGCATAGCTTGACCTTTCCGTAGTGGTAATTTCCGATAGATATGATCAAGATAATAAAAGGTTATCCGTGTAGTTAGGTTTTGAAAGCCTCCTCCTGTGTCAGTTCTATCTTACTCATGCACCATATGGAGTTGATTTCATCCACTCCGTTTTCACTTTAGAACTTTATCTCCGCGATAACATACTGATACTAAAAATATTTGATATATAGCAATTAGCCGTATTCCTCCGCTCGGGCATGCGCGGTTTGTTCATCATCACCTCGTCACCACTTCACAAAGAGTGACAGGTGTTGAGTGGTCAATTTTCCGGTCACAGGTCAAACGACTTGTTTACTTTTCCAACTCAGCACTTCACACTTGAGCAGATATATCACTTCTGAAGTTTAATCATCAAACCAAACCAGAAGTTAATTTTGGGATACTTGTATCGATCATCAAGAAAAAGTCAACACCATAGATTATGAATATTGTTAGTGTTAAGAGAGACTTTAAGCTTAAATTCGAACTACTTATCTTCATACACATATTAAATATTAAGTGCACGTGCTTGAAATTATCATGTGCCAGCAGACGTTGAAAGCTTGATTAGTAAAATTTGATATCATCAATTTGTGTATTATCTTATCTTTAGGCGTCGCCCCACCCTCTGTAAGAGCAATAAGACCAAAATGGGATGGATCGTTCTAATGACTTGTTATCATCAGTCTTTAACAGGCATAGTCGTTGGGCAATCAATTTGGAGTAGATATTCTTGTTCAAGTTCTAACGAAGGTAATTTGACTCGTGAACTATGTCCGTGTCGTCTTAAAGCTAACTGTACACGTTAAGGTGCCGTCTGTATTCCTATAAACTGTAAGTATGGATGCCAAAACAAATCAGTGCATCCGGCCATTGCTGTATGGCGAATATGCTAATTATTATGTCGAGTAAACAAATATTCATCGCTTCGTTTTCGAAAATGTATATCTTTGCGATTGTGTTTCAAAAGGACTCGACGACAATTTAAGTAAATTAGTACATTTTTTTTAACATAGGTTTAAAGGTGTTTCAATGGATTTAGCAGAAATAGTTAAATTCGAAATCGTTTTCATCCAAATATCCCAGAACTACATATTTCGTATAATTGGACTGATGTAACCGAAATTGGTTTTGGTGTTCCAGTTATTGTAATTAAAATAGTTTGAAACACCTACGGTAGGTCATACACAAAATACAATAGAATACAAGCTGTAGTAATAATTTTCAATTGTGGTATCCATAAAATGCTCGATTGTGTTTCTGTAAATCGCTCGCTTTTCGGAAATACTAATTTTTTCGCGAGCGTTCTTCAGACGAAAAATTATTCTTTATATTTTGTATTCGTGATAAAAAATGATAACACACACTTGCATGTCCTTTTAGTTTAAACGTTTCTGAATGAATTGTCGGAATACAAATGAAGAAAAAATTCAAGGACTATTGTGAAACACCACCCGCTCATGCTATGGTGTTCCTACCGGCCATTTGTGACATTTTTGTAACTGGATAAAAATTGCTACAGTGAACAATTATCATTGTGGAGTCCCAGGTATGTTTCGGCCGCATTATTTTGATTCTTCCGCCTTGCTCGCCCAGCATCTCACAAAAACACCCCTACTTTAAAATGTTAGTGACATATTCTTAAGGTTCATTGACTGGACTAAACCCCTTTGTGGGTGTTTATTCGGAAATTGCCTCATTTTTTGGCTCAGCTATAACTTCAGCACTAGCTTTCTCTAATAACAAACTTTACCCTACAAGGCGGAACCTCAATTGTAATTGGTGACGCATTGTATCCACTCAAGCGCGTTGATTTGTCGGTACGTGAACTCACACTGTTTACGTTTTCTATTTTGTTTGGTTCCGTTTAAAAATGATGTAAACACGACTATCGTGTAACAGTGTTTAATCAAATCTGGCTTTAAATGGAGTGTAAGTCACATGTGTTTGATTACACGTGTACAACCATGGAAACCAAACGTGTAGGCGTTCCTTGTACGAATACAAACACATGTTAAGCGGTCAATTTAACTCACTGATCAAATCGGCCTCAGGGTATCCATGTCTGAGATAAACCTCACAAAATACATAATAGCCTGGTTCCTGGCTTCAGAGAGACCGGCAAAATGAGCCATCCTGTATATCCTGGCTTGAGATAGACTCGACAAAATACACCCTCCGAAGTCTCCGATTAAAACGGATCGCCCAAGGCTTTCCTTCGTTCCCGACGTATCTTCACCACAAACACGCCGGCTGTCGTCTGCTGCATTTGTTATCCCACTCATAATTCCATTATTCGCAGCGTAATCCTTTGTGCAGATTTCGTCGCCTTCTAATTATATCTAAATCACTACAAAAGAGTCCAATTCTGACGCAGGTTTCAGTCGATCATGTAACTATGCACCCTGTCAACTCCGAAACGTATCGGTTGCACCTTTTTATTTTTACTGTAATTTATCAAGGATTTCTGAACATCTTATCTAACAACACTCGTTACGTACGTGTTGTTATCGCGGGCTTCCTCAATCTTATAATTAATAGAGTCTCTAATTAACTTCGGGATAGCATATCGCATGTAACTGTAGATCTAGTTACATCTAATGAATCTTACGTTATAAAAGTCAAAGAATCGGTGACGACAAAATTTAACAAATGATTTTCCTTAGCTCAGATAATAAACAAATATATCGACAGTCATTTTCACAAAACGTTCGTTTAGAAGCAGGCGTTTAATCAGAATAGTCCAATGGTTTAAGGTTTCTGACAGGTCTACCTCACTATGGGCTCGTTCAAGAGCAGGAACTAAACGATAATGTATTTTGTTGGGTCTGTCTTAGATACTGGAATCCTGAGGCCGATTTCAGCATCAATGTATGCTCTAGTTACCAGTCCCGTTGGAAAATTGACGATTTCAACATTGTTCTGTTTTAAGTCTCTTGTGTTGGTGCCAAGATTAACGTAACACTGTATAAATATATGGTCAATCGTTTTAGTTCCAATAAGACAATGAAGATATCGTTGCAAAAACAAATGATAAACAAAGGACAACGTATTGCAATGGAAAAATCAAGGAAAGTTAATGAATAGCAACATACATTATATAAGAAAAAATGAAGTACCAATACCATTCGCAATACTTAACCGAACCGGTTCATTTTGATCTGTTGAACTCCCCAATAGCAAACGAATACTAACGTTTTGAGTGTCTTATGTTACACGCCAAATACAATTATACAAGCTGATAATGATATTTCATAAATACATGAACATACCAACGGCTAGGTGTTTTCTTTCTCTTTCTTTCATGCAGCCTTTATCTAGCCAAAATATAATCACAACAAACTAAATTGCTCAGAGAAACAAAAGCATATGTAAATCTAATGAGCACAGTGTTGAAATCAAAACCCATTTCTTCTGGCATTGGCATGCTCCGTATTCACGTTTGTTTAAGCCATAGATCTGCATTTATTTTCACACCTATATAATCGTATATTGTTGTTTGGTAAACCTTATTCCGCTCCTGAACTAATCAGGAAATCGAACATTCTCACCAGCGTCAATGTATGTAGATTACTTATGTCCCGTACATAGGTGCATAGTAGATACACATACATATGTATGCACATTTCACAGAAGCAGTAGTTCCCCCAAGAGAACTGCTTTACAGCCAAAGTCAATTAAACTTTGCCATTTGCATTGGAAATTAGACCGTCTATATCTACTTGTTACATGGCAGAGGATTACTTTCACCAACCTGTATTCCTGAGAGAGAAAACCAAACCACACTACCAAGGCAAACCGGACGTTGAGATAAAATCATGAAGTTCAAGCGATTGATCAAGCATGCATTATTTGTTCCGAAAATAGACAATTTAGTCTTAAAATCGGCTTCGCGTCCAAAATGAATAGAGATCACCCGGCGTAAAGCCTGAGTAATGGAGAAATGAAGAGTCCGTGGCTTCGGAACAAAAGTAACATAAACTCTGACAAAGACATAGTCTCGAATGTACATCAAGCTGCACCATAGGAAGTATGGCACTGACACTGTCGGAGACATCAGGCGACGCTATCGGAGAGATCGGCGGTAATGGTGCGTACACACAATGATGTCTTACATAACCTTGTAAATAAATGTGGTTAACGTGAATACCTAGGCCGTAGTTGTTTGGTCTGATGAGATATTTAGACGTCCCAGGGGACCATTAGCACTGATTAGGCAGACAGAATAAACACTACCATCATGCTAGTACATAGCTACAAAATTGGAATCTGTAGAATCGAAATGCAAAGTTAATTTAGATCCAACATCTATCAAGGTGGAAAGTAGGTGCAGAATCTGATTAAAACTGAAATTGTGTTATCAAGAAAATGAAAAAGCTTTTAAAATAATCAAATTCACCAAAAGACAATCAAATTTCTACATATACAACTTAGACGATATCATATAAAAAAAAGAAAAAAAAAATAACAAGTTCGTTCTTTAAAAGGTATTGTTACTTATTGTGCTCGCGGATAGGAGTATCTAATTGAAATAACACTTTTTCTTTTGACACAAAAAGTGTCCAACAAAAAAGAGCTTTCAATTGCACTCTCTTTATTTTCTAAAAAAATCAGTTTGGATGATTTAAACATAGGAGAAGTAAGAATAAGCCAAACTAGTTTTCCCTGTGACCTTTCTACACAAACTTTCGTGAAAAGTCTTGGAATACGAGCTGGAGTGTGCTTCATTACTAGATATGCTACCGAGCAAGTGCATGTGCATGTGCGTGGTTGCGCATTACGACAGAATTTTCTGTGTAACTTTACCTCCAATAACATCCCTTCGACACAGTTTCCTCAATGTTTTTACTGTTACTCCCGACGTTACGTCTGCGTGTTAAACCTATTGTCCATTTTCAATAATTGAATAAGCATGTACGATTTATCGATCGATGCTGGAGTCAACTCTTACCCACCCCGGTGGTATCAGAGAGAGGCCGTCGACAGCCAGATGGGTATCTGGATCTGTACATCCAGATTTAACACTTTCCCCGTCGACTCAATGATTTTTTTTCCCAACAGGACGATGGCAGGAAGATATGGATAAATATCTCTTACTAATATAAAACACTTTTTGCGGCATTATCACAAGACGATTCTCGGCAGATATGATGCCTTTACGCCGCCCCGGGTGCTTTCCGACAGTACACGTGAAGTGGATAAAAATGTTCCTACGCCAGGCTAGCCGGAGGACAGTATCATCTTTACCGAAGTGTTTCCTTTTTTAACTCATAGAAGAACAGTATTGTAATTGTCGTATGATATAACGATTAATGGATTCGTGCTGTCGAGTGTTAAAGAATTCTGACTCAACTCTGGCCCCAAGACAAGGGAAAGACACACTAGTGGTGCGTCACAAAAAACGCAACACTTTCGTGTGATAAAATATTCATGTTATAATGCTTTCTTCCTTCCGGTGGTATGATTATATAGCTGTGGTACTCCTTTTAGGTTTTAATTTAAATGAAACCTTTTCAAAACCTTTTCAAAAACCCTTTCTTGAATGTATTGAATGTATGATAGCTTAGTACTGGTACTGTTGCCTTAGGTTTCCTTTGTCGATTCCATTAAAGGTACGATAAAGGTCATAGCCAAGTAATTACCGCCTAATTGTGATGAAATCTTTCAGATAATTAGGTAATAAAAGTTGTCGAGTTATTTAGAAGCAAGATTGAATTGGAATATGTAAGAAATTTTGCGATGTTTTCGAAGTTTAATATGATCCACTGGGATTTTCAAGATTTAATTGATTATCAAAAAAACGCATTGAAATACGTATATTGTCATGATTGTGTACAATTGTAACCCCAGGGGATCACGCTTGGCACGCGCTGGTACTTACTCCACTAATAATGGAAATATTAATGTTGCGCTATTTAAAAATATAAAATTAAAACCGATATATACAGGTACAACAATAACAAATTTCGGATAAATAAACTGTTTAATTTTTAATCATTTGAGTATGAAAAGGGAAATGAAATATTCTATTAAATGTATCAACTTGTCTTTAATGACGTAGGGTATTGTGCACAGAAGTTTACATTCTTATTTGTACCTAGAAATATATCTAACAGTATGAACAGAATCTTGGGGGGTGGGGGATGTAATATGGATTAATACATTTATAAAAATAAAATGACGGGCTTGTATTGGAATGCGTGTGGCGTGCCCGCGTTCTATAAAGGACTACATCAAAGTCAAATAGTCAATTGGAATTTTTAAAGAGAGTATATTTAAGTAAAAATCGATGAATTTCTTTATAAGCATCAGCAAAATATCAACCTGGGCGTTTAAACAATAAGAAGCTTAGCCAGTATTTTTTTGTTTGTGTGCCATTCCTATTGACGGGATGTTTTCGTAATCCTTTGCACGTGGCCACACTTCACATTTACTGTATCTATACAAATTGTAGACAGATTCCACCAGAAAATGAAAGTATATATGGTCATGCATCTATCCCAGTGCCATGGCCTCCGCCACCCAGTCAACTTAACACGTATAACGTTGGTACTATAAATAGGGTAAAAGGTTCTCATGAATATTCGTCTGCTGGATAACCGAACTACTCGGTAGTGGGACAGACGTAAAGCCTATCAATCAAACACTCAATCAATTATTAATATTCGTTATCTTACCATAAAAAGGTGCTTCTCGACTTTTTTTTTAATTTACCCCTGAATAATTATTCGATAAAAATATTATACTTCAATTTCTTAAAGGTATACGCGTATATTTATTTTTAATGAAGAATCTTTATCAGATTATATATATCGTACGTGTAGATAAATGTTCCTGGGATGGTCAATCAATGTTGGCTTCTACAGGGTCGACTTAGAGGGGGACACGAAAACGCAGGGGATTCCATGTTATTCACCGAACAATTATACAATGAGATACAGCAGGTCTGTTACATAACATTATAACGGTGGTATTATATATCAGCTTTCATGTCACGGTCAATATAAGATAAAACACGTATCTCGTCCCGAAGTTTTGTTTTTAACTCACAAGATACTCGCCAACATAAGAAATATAGACTCGTTTTTCGAATCTAGAATGAAACCTCTAAACTATTCAATTTCATAAGTTATAGTTTTGAACTCAGATGGATTAGAGGTTATCTGATCATTGGTGGACATATTGTTTGATGTTCCTTTCAATTCAGCGATGATGCTTGAGATGGTAACGTAAACGCTAGTTTGTTGCCGAGACTGGGAGAACACACATTGTATATTATCAATACAAGGTACGACGACCATCAACTACATATTTAATTTGGATGAATACTTAGAAACATAAATCAATGGTCGTGAAACAGTATTATCAGCCTTTACATTTAGACACTACTAACGGAAACCATGTGTTACCAATACGGACAACGTTGTATAGACTATAAGTCTATTTTTTTTTACTTATTCGTAACAGCGTGCATTTACTTGCAGCTTATTGGATAGCCCACAGGGGCTTAAATTATACGTCGTTAGCCAATTTACACCTCAGCTATGCCGTAACGCAGCAGAATCCCGCGCAGCGCGTGGTCTCCAAGGAACCGTTTCTACCCAACCTTCAGAATTTCATTCATCATAATGTTGAGTAAACAGAGGAAGCGCCTTTAGCAGACAGGTGATCAACAAAGTATAATAGAATTTGTTCTACATCAGGGGCATTCTGCAAATATAAATTTTCGTAAACTGTTATTATGTAGGCTTAAGATGCCACATTATCAGTCTGCGAAGGGAACTCGTTGATTTTTTCACAAGATTCAACTTCATTATGTACACTGTACTTGTATAGATAGTAACGTTCGTGATCACGGTAGACGTACATGTGCTGATGTGAGAGATGAGTAGACCTGCGGTGTCCCCATGCATGATTGAAGGAGGCGACTAGATAGGGCACTCAGCAGATTTTCTTTCGTACATGTACATGTGTGTATCTCCTGCTGATGGGACATTGGAGAAACCAAAACTGGTCGGCTGTCCCCATGGCAACACTTATGATATCTGTCTTTTCCTTTTTTTCTCCTATTTACTATTTCCATCCGGTGCTGTCTCCCTAAGTAACCGTCTTCAACTGACCTGAGCTATTGTGTGGACGGAAGATCGTTTAAGTTGTTAGTGCCGTGATGGCACTTTGTTTAGTAGTGAGTGACAGCCCACCGTTAATAATATATAGTATATCGCCCACACATCGCTTAATTTGTTAAAACGTTTGATACCTAGACTATCATATACTGACGCTAAGGTAACGGGAGAAATAATAGCAAGTTAGCCTCGTCAATAATGGATGTTAATGATTGGGTTGTACGGGCCTGTCCCTACTATAGTGTTTAGGTATAGTATATACACGCATTCTACCTCGGATAGGAGCCAGGCTGGTGTATACCTCGGACAGGGGCCAGGCTGTGTCGACATGTCCTGTAAGACACTTCAGAAAATCGGTCAATACATTTAATACAGATAATAATAAAACAGATAGGATATGATAACTTGTCTGTACTCTATTTTGGAGTGGGCATGTGTGTTGCGTAGTTACTGTGATAACAAGTCATTGAAGGCTAGCCATTTTGAGTTTTGATATGATAATATTATAAAATCATAATATATATCTAAAGAGGTTACATTGCTCAATGCATACTGTGATACTGTGTTATTCACCTAGAAGAATCAACTGAATGGCCCCTGGCTATCGTCCGAACGGTCAACACCATGTTTCGCACACCTGGATATTTTATGTGACTTCCTGCATCGTAAAGTAGTCAACCAGGTGTATATTAATGCAGAAATTACGGTTTCGCAGTGGAACCATTAGTGTAAATAAACAAATAGCCAAACGAAAGTGGGATTAGTATGGCTACATCAAACATTTATACACCTGATATTATCTAGTACTAACAGACCGCGGTGAAGCGCGTGTACCGTTATCACGATTACAAGTAATACTTTTATAACGCAAGTTTGCATAATCGAACAGGTTACATATTGACAGTGTAAGTAATTTGTTGGTTTTACTTTATCAAAGTTGTCATCGTCCGTTCTGCAGTCCATGTACACCGCGAGCAAATCTTCGCCAGTCATCTGAGGCGCAGGCAGGGCGAGAGCCCCGTATCCACTATAACTTGGCAGTCGATCTATGATACACTGCATTTCAGCGCCGTAGCTGCTCAGCTTCGGAATCTGACTTGGAGCAGCTTCGGGAACTTCTCCTTCAATGGTCGAGTATCACCCAGTATACTCCTACTGTCAATACAATATATAAGACCGACCAGGAACACTCGTGCGCTGTAATGATACTGGTAGTGGAAAGTGTAAGGCATATAGTAGGTCTATTTAAAGGTTTGGTGAGAAAAGGAAAATATCGCTGAGCTATTGTTATACTACGCTGTTCCGTTCAGGGTTTTGACACTGGCAGAACTATAAATGGGTACATTAAACGTTCATGGGAGGTGACACTCTGGGTCTATACATGAATGCTGGAATTACCTCTATGTCCCGGACAGCTGAAGAGGCGCCGTATAACTACTGTGCGCCCTCAACTGTAGCGCCCATACCTAGTGTTGACATATCCAGTCCCTGTACCACGTGTATTGGAGATAGTACGGTTAACTTGTGTGTGAAAAACCTCCATCTGTGACAGTCGGCTTACTTCAACTTGTATTGTGTGCAGGTATAGCATGGTGTAACACATGCTTTTGACGTTCGTGTCTTGTGAACGAAATATTTGTAAAGTAAAATAATATATCAATATAACGGAATATAAGGGCTTCTGTGCATATGACAATGGCCCTAGAAGGTAGAACCTTTAAATATACATTCCAGAGTTCCCTAAGCATTTGGAACTAGATTTATGTGTGGATTATACGTTCATGGAACCATATAGTAATGGGATATGGAGATGTCCCTGTTCGGATACTTACCCTGGCCGCTATGGGATTTATCATAGAAGTCGTCATTGATGCTAAGGTGGGTAATAACATACATTTATATATCTTTGCAAAAAACAAAAAACTGAAAAGGACGACGAAATCGACACCGCGATACGTTTAATTAAATTTATAGTGGGGATTTTAAAAAAAATATCGTTTGGTTTGATATAGGGGATCATAAAAATGACAAATATAAAGTGATATTACATGTAGTAAACGTTTGGATAGTCAGCGTACTGCACACATGGGTACCATTAACTTCGAAATGATACCAGAAATATGTAAGGAATATCGCTTTGTTTGTCAACCTAAATTATGTTTTCTTTGAAAACAAGCGTATCTGACTACATGGATCCGCTGTCGATCCAAGCCGACACAGCACCTGTTTTTCCCATACAGTAGCGTAGTTGGTCTCGTCGCCCTCCGCTGTGACGGGGCCCTTTCAACAGGCTACTCGGGGACTTTCATGTTATTTAAATTTACACCATACATTTAATATACATCAACACTCATTAGGGTAGCCTATGCAAAATTCCCCTATACCACCGTCGGTGTCGCAGTTTTTGTGTAAACACTGTCTATGTTTTTATATACATCCGTCAAACTTTGTCAAGAAAAATCTTGAAAACTTTGTCAAACAGTGTTACCGCGTTGGTTATTTTTACAGATAATTGAACGCTAGGTCAAGCATTAGACCGCGTTGTGAACCCCGGGGACGTGCCCGTGACCCCCGGGTCACACTAACTCGTCTTATCTCCCAGTAGCGTGGAGTTGTACATCTGTAAGGCCAGGTGCATGGGCTACTGCCTGTGGCAGCTAAGATAAACACGACGGTAAACTCAACTTGACAGTTGAAACGTCAAAAAACTTTTCATCTTCAGTCAATTCACTACAATCTAGCTTCATGAAGCATCGTAAAGAACCAGAATGTTGACAGATCTCTCGCGGGTGACATTGGAGATTTGACAAGAAGTCCAGACGATAACTATAGACAAAAACACCAACAAAATATAATACTGCTTGAAAAATACAACAAAAATCCTCAATAGCTCTCGTCAAAAGTTGTCATACTTGAAAACAAGTTGATGGCCTGTAGCTAATAAGGTTAGTCTTCGGGAAGAAATTATAATTGTATATGACAATGTATTCTATACCCCGGTGAGAACGAGCGGTGGGGGTCTTTCTGTTTCTCCATTCAACCCCGAGACGAGCGAGAGTTGTTAGGCCGAGTAGTTCATTGTGCCTGTCTGTCGGAAGTGGAGTTGATGAGGAGATTTAGGGCTAAAGAGGGCCGCTAACCCTTCCGGCTGTCGCATGTCTCTGAGAGGAACATGTCGATAATCACGTTCAATGGACGGTGCATCGAAATATGTGTTAGGTACAGTGTCAAACAAAACCTGATATATTGACAAGACGATTTAGAGTATTTAGTCGATTATATTGTTCACATGCCTGACATAACTAACATATATTACAGTAACTCGGAGCAAAATAAATTCGTTGCTATTTATCTGAATCTCAACGTAAACGCCCCTTATTTTGACACCTGGTATTAAATTTAAGAAGGGGCTAAATTGAAAGGATTTCAAACGCTTTGATCTATAACAGATATGAAAAGATTGTTGAGCCTCTATCGACATCGTTTCGGGTTTCCAATGTATGTCACCAAACCGCCGAAGTATTACTTTTAAACAAGACTAATGTCACAAAGGGCGAAGGGGCTAATATCTGAATCTTTGATCAAACTTGACCACTTCGGCACGCTGTTATAAATGTGACAAAACCCTTTAGGCCGTTGATTGAAAATGCGATTGTCCAATCGTTGATATTTACAAGAAAGCACGTTCAATGTAGTATAACGTCGATAGCTTTCGCAAACGTCTCAAATAGCCTTCCCAAAGACAGAGGTACGGATGAATTTTTATTGAGCGTCTTTGTGTAGGGGAATATAAAACGGATCTAGAGTACTCAACTAAACGGTACTACATGTAATTAAAATATGTCGTTCGCAAAGCTTCATCGTTCTGAGTAGGAGAAGGGGCCTGGGGTGATTAGGCCGCTAACAAGGCAAAGTAAACCTGTCTTACAAAGTCCGGGCCACAGGAGTGATCTGGATGAATGGGTGTATTGTGTATTTCAAGATTTATTTAGATACAATATATTCTTTATATAGGGTCTTTAGTAATAACAGTGAGAGAGATAAACACCCTATAAGATGAGAAAACGATTCTGACAAAAACAATCTCAGTTTTTGTTATGTCTTTGTATAGTAATGGTATGCCTTAAGTCTCACGGGGATTTAACACTTCATAAGGAGTGGAATCGGATAAGATAAATAGAGTCTCTGTAATACCATATCCTTATTATTCCTATTATTGTAAATAGAACATAAGGTCAAGGTTATAGATTATGAAATTGACCTGTACAAGTTGGAAATGTATTTCTAATATCGGAATGCTGTGAATACACAATTACGTGTTGAATAGTAAGTAAAACTGAGAAATCGATTTTCGTTATGTATGCTATTATTTCGAAGAGTTGATCGTCCTCATAATTGTTTAAAAATAAATGTATTTGAAATCGATATGCCGATAATCGACCGGGGCGTTATTTACATTGTGTGCTGTTTTAAACTTTAGTGAAAGTCTTTCTATACGTTTTTCACTTCAAGCTGTTAATCTTATTGTTCTACGGTTTCTGGTCTGGTATATCTCAATTCACATGATTAAATAACCCTTCAATTTATCCTCTGTATAAACATCTGATGTCAGAAAGTCAATAGAAGATTCCGGCGCCTTTCACCGGGTCCGTTTTGTTGTTTAGTTAGTAATGTTTACAGATCGATGACTGGGTAAATAAATTGTTTGATGTCGCTACCGGCGTCATAAGAACGACACATACTTCAGTAGAATAACCAGTAACACGTCGTATTAACACTCAGTCTATTATTTACAAGTCTCATACGCCTTTTTTCTCCGTTTACTTATTTGCTAAATAAATGTCTACACGCGCAAGAAGCGCCAGAACACCACAGGACAGAGATTAACGCCACAAATTGAATTAATTCTAGACATTTGAACTTCTTAAAATATCGTGGAAGGGAGATGTTGAATTGTTCTTTCGGTAACCATACCGTGTAATCAAATGAGTAGCGTGTATTTTAATCCAATTTTAGATAGTTACCGACAAATACAAGTAGTCCGCATCAGCGTGCCTCCGTCTCCGTTTTAGAATTAAATAACACACGAACAAGGAGCAAGAGGGTTCAGGAGAGTTCAAACAGATATTACTAAGGATGAGCAAAACTTTTATATATAGGGTTTTAATCCCCAATAAACAGTTGTTTGTTATGCGGTAAACACAGCAGGATCATGCATAATGTATACGTAAGCTCAGGGGCATCTTCAGCTTTGTTAACATGCGAGGGAACGCAGGTCAGCGGCTTTTAATTAGCCTCACATATGTATTCCGATCTAGAGAGATATAAATAGTGAGAGGTTATAATTCCTTAATGTTCATTATTTACATGTGTCATATACATGTCCACACATATGTTGGCCATAGTAAACACGAACGTTAGCTCAGCGTTAGATCGCTAACATCTGACACGCTGAGTGGATGCCAGCTGAAGCAACGTAGATTGTACTGCCTCAATGAGATCGAAGTTTGGTCGTAAAACGCTAACTTTTTTTGTAAGTTGAGCTGTCACCATGTGAGTGCCGTGATGGATTGACGCCGTCAATTTGATTACAACGTAGCGAAATGGCATTTAAGAGACAGTTCACCTATTGTTGAGGTTTTAAAAAGCATATATATATATACCTTATGAGAAGTTGGGTACCGTATCTCCGGCCGTACAAATATTTCTAGTTGAGAGAACTGACATATATCGGACAGAAGTAGCCCGGGTGTCAGGAGTGTTATCTCCTGTAAAACAATCGACGCGACGTTCATCAGTGCAGTGACGCGAAATGCACCTGCATTGTCTACAACTAGGGGGTTGTGGTGATTATTTCTGGCAGGCGAGGATTGGGGCTTGTCGGCCGTGCATTCGCAGCGTATTTCTGTAACAGTGACTGCAGGACAGCACCAGAAGCCTGCTTCAGGTCCTTCTGTTTGGCAGCGATGCATTCCTCCTCCCACCCCTTACTCTCTCCCTCAC
Source organism: Mizuhopecten yessoensis (assembly GCF_002113885.1). Classification (NCBI taxonomy): domain Eukaryota; kingdom Metazoa; phylum Mollusca; class Bivalvia; order Pectinida; family Pectinidae; genus Mizuhopecten; species Mizuhopecten yessoensis. Next base: position 1,721 of record NW_018485811.1, on the reverse strand, counting down.
CTGCCCTCCTCCCATACTCTAAACATAAATGTACTACTCACTACAACATTTTCTCTCCGATGGTGCTGTGTTCTAAAAGAAGCATTTACTTTTCCAGCGTCTAAGAAGTAAATATACACAGCGTCCTGCGTGTTCTTTGCAAATTTCGGCTGTACAGTGTAAGGTACATGTACGAGTCGAATACAAGTTTATTGACACATCTGTGACTTATTTATACATCTGTTGTGTTTGTTACGGACGACCAGCCGTCGTTTCGTCTGTGCTGCGTAACACTTCCCGGTCCTGGCGCGAGCCCACCGGGCACTGGGACATGCACACGCAACAATATAGCGCTGCACGCGTGAGGCCACCGAAATGAACATAGCAGCTAGGGGCGTCCAAATTGCAGCCTTTTAATTAGGGATATTAATTATCTCCATGGGTCCGGCCAGAACATAGCCTTGTTGGTGTGTGGGGAGAGGTGATGAGACTTCGTAAAGCAAGCAATTAGCACGGTGACCGGCTCTGCTGCTCATGTTGTGACAACCGAAAGGTTTGTCAGTGCTATTTTCCCATTACCCCCATAACTTTTTTCATTGAGCTGAACCCACCCGCATACACAAAGAGACTCTAATTGGTATGTGGCTAGTAATAAACTCTCCCATTCCGTGTAAATAGCAATACGTTATGTTATACATAACAAAGGAACTGCTTTGACAGAAAGCATTTCCCTCCAATATGATATTTAATTTAGCTAGGTTCCCCAAACACCAAAGCCATGTCGGGGGATGATGAAAAAAATAGAATATTTATCGTATCGACAAACCCATCTTGACCGTTCATAATCCAATTATGAGTGCACGCGCTTTGTATTAGCACCACGCGATAGCATTAGGCCTAAAATTAGCTCGTGACAAAGGCGGCAGAATTACTGTCACACCTCCTCGAGGGATTTAATATGGAATCCCTGATCATATACATATCAAGTGTCTGAGTCTCCGAAAGATATGGAGTACGGGATTATGCGACAGCATGCATGACGTAGCCCATGTATGTTGGTTAGTTACACGGTTTAAACATTTCTTGTCGCGATATGTGTGGTATGTTGCCGTAATGCAGATGTAGCGACAGCCTGCAGTGCGTGGTCTATACATTCGAGCAGAAACAAATATGAAGTGGTATTATAACAAGAACGGCCACACGTTTTCTGCGTCCCATATATGTATATATACCATAGCTTTTTTTATAATGATAATAATGATACTGCTTGTTCAAGCTTTGTACCTATACTAACTGTACATATAATTGTAGTTAGGCAAGGCTATTTAATTGTGTGGACATATACTATTTACTGGTAATTTGTGTATGTCGGTAACTTGTTTGCTCATTTCATTAACTAACGTGCTATGTTGGCTACTCCAATTACTTCGTATAAACATCCTGCTTCCTATAGACTGGCCGCAGAAGGCTGGTATCACGCTCCAGTAAAGTACAACTTGATGAAAGTACATGTACCTACAGCACGGCACCCTCCTAGTCTTGTCCTTGGTGTAAGTTGGCAATGTTTCGTGAATAGTAACTCTATGTTCGAGTGTGTTCTTATTCCACACGAACAGTGTACAACGCTATCTGTTTAAATATTTATGACACTTTTGTTAGTAGAAGATGGTAGAACATTGGTAACATCCTGTAATGGTAGTAAACGGGAGCGATGTGAAGATATAATTTTAATTAGATTGGGT
>NW_018485810.1:0-14021 GCF_002113885.1 Mizuhopecten yessoensis | reverse complement strand
TCTTTATTTATTAAGAACCCGCAATGAATAGCATTTGCTCTTTACTAAAGCAGGCATTTTGTATTTTAGGTCTTCCACTTCGATGAAAAAGATACCGATTCCAAAGCGGCATCTGGACAGTTTTGGGGGCTATGAATACAACATGGGTGCTAAGCGAGGCATAATCCTCCACACAGACAGATACCAGGTTTGTCTTTACTCCGCTTGTCCTTATTACATTTCAAACCATTGTACTAGCACTGTAAACAACTGGACAAGTTGCTTGAAACGTTTCCGACATTTGTATTTCTTCATATTTTCCCCATACAACTGTAATATGTAAGGGACAAATAGAATCTAGGTTACATATCTTTTCTTTTATCAGCATTGAGTATAGGACCGCCTTGCTACCTGCAATAAAGACTTTAGCGAGAAAAGATTCACTTTGATGTTTCAACTAATATAGCCCAATTCTTGCTTCTCTAGTAAACAACAAATACGAAGAAGTAGCTGCATGGGCTCTCTATTAGATTTGTTTTAATACAGGTATTCCTGTTCAATTAGAAAATTTTAACTTTAATACGTTTTTTGTTATTATCATCAGAACCATATATTGTTACCCAAAATTAAATATATTGATAATTTGCAAACCACTTTTGGCAAATATTGTTTTATTCTAAATATGTCCCAGAATTCCAACTCGAAATCAGGCCTCATGGATCAGGTAGTGTATCTATCTATATAATTTAAATGTGTATTGGAAAACTATCAATTTCTGCTTTGATATATACCATTATTCTGACCGCAGGTATGGCTTTTATACATGCTATATGTACGCCGCGTGACTTTATCGCTTCGAACTGTAGATTACGAGCGGTTGAGTATTTGTCTGTAATCGTCGCAAAATGAAAAGCTGTAATATTTCCAAGGGTAGAGATACATCTTGAACTTTTAAGTGTGCTGATTTGCGTTTGATCTTGTATTAACATCTTGCCCCTATATTTACACATCTATCTATGGATCTATGTGTGTTACACTCAATTAACAAGGATTGAAATGTTACTACATACTATACTTACTGTATATATATATGATCTGATTGCAGTACTTGTACCCCTTTTCGGTATGTAACACTGTTCGCAGATTTATCCAATAGTGGTTATCTAATCGAATGGTATTTCCTAGGTAGACTTGTCCATTTCATGGAATTAGCTATGTGCGGTAGCTAACACTGCATGGAGAAGGAGGTGTATTGGTGCTAGTAGACATGAGAGGCTCCTCAAGTGGAGCAATCGTAGTGTGATTTTATTTTTGTTGCTGAATGAGGTTTGCTTTAAACAATCATATACAACTGTAAAACGGGAATATCCAGCATAACATTTCAAGTCTTTCATTGTTATCTGAAAACAAGTCTTCAAGAAATTTGATTTGAAAAAAAAATGTTCATATGTTTAATTGCACGTCTTTCCCGAATTACAGTAATTAATTCGCATTTCGAACTAGCATTCATATAAATTCATTAGTTAATACACATTATAATTCGTGATAATAATGAATGGACTAGCAGGTTTGAAACCATTCATGTAAAAGAATAACATTTCATGGTGACAAAATCAGCTTACATAGCTCATGGACTACGGAACTTGAACTAAACCATATAACCGACTTTTACTCGTTCGATGTTTCATAATAATGTAGATCAAAGATCATTGTCGTTTAAGTATTTGAGTAGCTAGTTATAACATCATGCTAGATTGATTTTAGAGAGTTTGTTTATGTTTTTTTTTTTTACCTTTGACATTTTATTGTTAGATTTAAATCGGAGTTGATAACATTTGTTAGGAATGTGATTCCGCACCATCTGTGATTATTTGTGGAAATTGAAAGAAGAAGAAAATATGTATCATAGCAATATTTCTATATTAAATTATGTATTTATCTGTATATATGTTAGTTAGACGGTCACTATGGCGATTTGTCACTTTGACCATGTCGGGCATGTCGGGCTGTTGACCACTGGAAACCTGTTTATTATAATGCTAGGCGATTTGGTGCCTCCGGTCGTGAGTTTAAGACCTAGACAGGGCACGAGTTGTTAAATGGACTTCCTATGTTACTTGTGTTTCTATGTCTTTGTTTCAATAAAAATACCCACAACGTATCCTATACACCCTATACACTAGTGTATGAGATATATACTTACTGTCGTTATTGAACTGTAAAATGTATGTTATGTATGTAGTTGTTATGAATGGACATGTCATATTCCCGACTTTCTATGTAACAGGAAAAATCTCGGGTTTGAAATTTATTTCTAAAGAAAGCTCGTTTTAGATTTCTATTATATTCCAGATAATTAATCAGTTTTACAAGTAATGAGTATAAATACAATAAAAAACAAGGTTTTATCAGATTTTTCAGAAAAATTATTACAGACCTTAGTGTTGATTAATTTGGCTTAACTAAGATCCAGCTCTAAATAAAACAAGAATTACATGTATGTGATAGACTGCAGATTGGAAATATAGAGAGCAGCATATTTGATCTTATTTTTGCCTGATTAAATTCCAAAATGCTGATTTGAAAAAAATTGAAAAATCTAAATATTTTAATAAATATTTATCTTTTTGCAGTGGGATTCGCCTAAAGTGTTCGAAGGGTAAGTCTGTCAAAAGTCATATACTTTTCTCTATAAATGTTCGAAGGGAAAGTCTGACACAAGTCATATACTTTTCTCTATATTATTCAAATGGTTTTAATATTTAGACGAGTGATTCCGTCTTAAAAAATATTTTACACATACAATTGATAAGTGCAAATGTTATGAAAAAAGTACAAATTGTGTACTGTTCAACATGAAACATTTCCCAGCGTTACAAGTTATTCTAATTCGTTGACAACACCTTTCACGGTTCAAATAAAATTAGTTCGTTGCTATGATATTTCGCTGTAATAAATTCCCGTAGTGCTTACTAAACTCATTCGTTAATTAAGATAACGCGGTACAAACTAAACTAGTTCGTTGACATAAATTTACCCTGTTGCATGGTACTTTTAAACTTAGCTGAGTTGTTCATCATTTTGCTACACAAATATTTGCAGTTCCTCTCTCTATATAAAAAACGAACGGAAAATACACAGGGTAACTTTAGTATTTATTGTTTGAGCATATTAAGCATAAAAAAGGTTTTAACATTGTTTTTTATACATTCTAGCTTAAGCCAAAGGGAGAGATTACGGGCAGAGCTAGAATATATGGAAAGGCTGAGATATGTGAAACGCCGACGGGAGGTGCTGCCCCACAGGGCACAGATTGACCTTCTGATGGGAGGCAAGAAGGTGGACTTCGTAGAAAGGTATATGGAAGAGATATTTCTTACAATAGGTCTTTTAACACCCTAAATGACGCCAATTATAACAAACAGTTTGAACATCTTCCAACTAATGACATAAACTAATTGAAACAAAAGTATGCCAGAGCATCAACATAGAAGGCAAATCGAAAGTCAATACAAATGACCAACAACACGGACTGAGGAGACACCGAAACAAACGAAAAGCTACCATGAAATAATTAAAAATCGGAGGTGAGCCAATCACCTATGAAAGAATAGATGAACAGGTAATCAGATATCGGTCAATCCTAAGGGAAACTATTTAGACAGGGGGAAAATGTAGATGACTATACAGACAGTTGGACATATTCGTTAGACTTATAAGGACGACGTGAAATGTTCCTGACGAAACACTCAATTAGCGTATTTAAAGGGTAAACGTAAAGATGTTAAGGAATAGCACAAATTATACATTCGAATCACAAATATATAGCTACTGTTACATAGCAATGTAATCAGACATCTGTTAAGCATAGTTAAGTTAGGATTCAGGCACTTAGATAACGCGTTTCATCAGTATTTCAATTGCCGCTAAGGTGTTTCAGCAAATATCAACAAAAGCATATAAATATATCTTAATGCTTTAATCTATTTCAGGTTCGATATTCAAAAGGAAATCCAGAAGTTAAAATCACTTATAATGCCTCAAAACGCCAGGGATTTGTTCCATGGACGAGGGATACCTCTGCCGACGTAAGTTACCCCACGGTTATACAAACCCTTATACATATTTCACACCATGCGATAATCTTCTGACACGTTTGATCGGTATATCGATGTACAAGCGATCGGATATATTCCCTCTATCGGTAGACAAACTTACTTCGACATTTCACCATGTGAATATGTATTAATAAATTTCATATGTAAATATCAATATATACACTTAAACATGTAAATTCAAACAATTTCAAGTACATTGGTTCCAGACACATCTCGACATGCGATTGCCAATCATTATTAAGCATTTTGATTATTTTGTCTGACTGAAATGGACTTTAAACAGATGGAATATGTATACAAAATACATGGTTAATAGGATTATAACCGACCACTTTCTGTTTCCAGGGAACACTCCTCTGTGAAACCTCGGAGACCACCTTTAATAGACTATGATAGCGATGAGGACAGTAAGTGAAACCTGTATTGGTAAAAAATGTAAAACAATATCCAAGGGTCTGGGAACTATAAATGTGTTTCATGAAAATATGGTCAATGGTAGATAGCAATAACAAATATTGGATCCAGTTCAAAGCCTGGTTAGCTTTACAAGTAGTTTAAACATAAGTTTTCTTATTTTTATGTTGAAAATATGATATTTTACATATGTTACATTGTGGATTACGATTGTAAAATTTTGAAGAACAAAATGTCAATAAACTAATCAGGCTTTGAACAATTATAGATTTTAGTCAATCAACCAAAACTCCATAATCGGTGAGGATAAGTTTCGAGCATGATTCATTTAAATGTTCTTGACCAACATAATGCAATGCTTGATCCTAAAATATATGTGTAAATAATAAAATGTTCATGATTTCTATTTGTATTCCATTTTTATCATTAGCTTGGAATGAGTGAATCAAATGTTTTATTATTGAATGTTCACTCAAATCATTTGCTTGGTTACCCCATACCTATCTTTCAGTCACCCTCCAATGTCCTATAGACTTAGATACTGATCTATTATATCTTGTCTCGTCTCCTCGCTTGTTCTTATGTGTTACTGGTTATGGGTATCGTTATAGTAAAATACCATCAAAGGCACGAGTAGCAAACTGACACAATCATTCATCCGAACTACACAAACAATATTTCCTCTCATTTTAAATTTCACCCTTCATTCATGTGTGGAGATATAATTATCACGTACAAAACACATCTTGATTGCACTCGTGCAGAGTGTTTTCCATTTTCATAACACATATTTTTACTACACACGTGTTGCACATATGTGCCTTTTTATTTATCACACATGAATGAAAATACATATGACACATTGAAAAATATTTGTGTATGACATAAACGGTTTTATACATGTATAGCGTTACCAGTTTCATCAGCAACAGTCAAAAACAAAAACACATATACATATGTAATTGAAGTAATTAATATATGTGGTAGCGGTCCAGCTGCATATTAACGCTTGTATAGAACCATGTCTGTGTCTGTTGGCTACTTTTGCTAGTACATGTGCCTCTGGTCTTGGTTTATAATGCTCTCATCTCGTTTCCAGTAACCTCGTCTGCTCGAAGCACATTCCAACGTTCCAAGTATTCTCATGACCCCGATATGGGGGGATCAAAATCAAAATCACGGCGTAACTATGACGGTCATCTGCCGAGAATTAACACCAGAACCTCCATGTTAGGTACAGAGAATTAATACTTACGTGTGACGCATAACCTGTGTGCCGTGTATGGGTTCGAATATAGTACTCTCCTGACTTACTACCTGTGTGAATTAATATCTATGTTTGATTTGGCATTTTCTTACTCTAATACTACGACTGGATGAGTAAATAGGACTTACTGACTGCAATTATTCATAAGTTAAAACGTACCAGTTTGATAGTGCAAAAGTATGAAGTTGAATCATATATGATTATAACAAAACAGTGAGTCACAATGTACGAAAAGAGAAACACAGACTGACAAAGTGGAACAAATGTTTAAAATAGAATTCCATACCAGTGATGTTCCTCTATCTCATAATGTTCAAGTGGAAACAATACCAAGCGGATCAACACTTGCATACTATATACTGATGAAACTTTTTTTTGTGAATATAATGTATTGTAAAGTTGAATAATGACACATGATAGATATAGCTTTCATTTGTTGCATGTTTAGAGTAGCTGTACCATGTCTAATAGTTAGAATATTCCTTAACATGTTTGCCAATATAGGGCGGGTGCAATCCGAGTTCAACATATAAAACATTTGAGAGTAAGACATATTTTTATAAATTCATAAGATGGATGTAATTTTGCATTCCTGTCTTCACTTGCTTTTGCACGTCACAAATCCGTGTGCACTATAAATAGCGGTAACCTTAATTTGGCGTGTACAGTCTACGATCGATTTCGTATTGGTATAACGTGTATAGCTACCCGTTAATCGGCAATGGGCAGACCTGATCAGTGTAGATATAGCTGCGACGAAGTATAAAAATCAGTGCACGAAGTATGTTTAGTGTTAAATGCGTCATCCAGGAAGTGTAATATATTGCACATCGAATGGCTGAAGAAACTGAACATCTGCGAAACGCAAAACTACAAGCTTGGAAAGGTAGGGTTGCATGTTGTTAGAGTAGATTTAGCAGAGGTAGCGTTTGAAAACTGTTTTGTATTTAGACGACTTTCACATTAGTGGTTTACAATCGTTCTATGACCTGTTAAGTTCTTAACCTTCAGTATTAAATCCGATTTGTGGTTTTGTTTGACGCATGGTATGGTACCATTAATTCCGCATGCATTTTACTTCAAAGAACAACCAGCATGAAATCCTCTGAATGTTTAACGGTAATGTTCTTAATCCTTCCATAATCTTTTAAATTTGCGGTGAAGTCATGAGTTGGTATAATCTACAGTCCAGGCGTCTGAAGCAATGTTTGTTCATATGGTTTATGATTTATTGTAAGTAAATCGTGGTATTTGTTCTAATGTGTACTAAGAATTTCTTCAAAACGTTGTGCAATAATTTAATTTTACCTCAGACATTGGACAAATGATTTGCAAAATATGGAATGATTTATCATATTGTAGCATGGATGTTTATAAATTGTATGTGTATTTTAACGGTTCTGTGAAAATATGTATATGTTTATGGTGTTGAGAGATTGTTATGTATTTATTTTGTATATACATCAAAGTATTACGCACTAATTACCACTAAAACCGAACCCCTGCCAACTATGACACGCAAAACACATTCTGAGCTCATTCACGCACGATGCAACGTCTGCCAAATTAAAGCTCACTCACATACCAGCACAAATAATGTAAACACGCTTGACCTTGAACAATGATCTGACACAATTCCATCCAATTTTCTTTCATCAAACAGGATACGGCTCCTCGGCACCCATCATACTGGCCAGAGAAAGGCGCACAGTAGATCAAATAAAAGCTAGAATTAGCATACCTGCAGGTTTGATCATGTAGTCAATGACCCTATATTCTCTTCGTTTCTTTACATTTTTTTTCAAATTGTTTTTGACGAATAGTATTCATTGTTAACACCAAACATACAATTCTATTTTTTATCACATGTATACATTTGTCACTCCTTTACTTTTCTTCAGTGTGATTATAACAGAATATATGAATAAAATTAAAGAAAGGAAGAATAAAAGACAGAAAATAAGCTATAATGATTGTTTTCTTAGAAAAACTGAAAATGACATTCTTGTCACCCCGTTTTATTTATTTGAAACTATTAAAAAGAGTCATGCTGGTTAGCTTGAGCGCTATACTTAAACCGTGTTGTTGCTGGAGTGGCATACATAATACTATAACGACTGTTAATCCTGAGGCTGAGGGTGTAATATGTAATAATGTGTTTGGGGACGGCTTTTGTGTGTGAGGCATATATTATATTTCTAAAACTGAAAGTGAAGGTGTTTGATAGTGATGCACTTTTTGTAATTGTTGAAAATTCGCTGTGTTCAATTTGGTTTGAAATGGTATGACGTTGAAAGTGTTCGGATGTTGTTACACCTTTGCTTTCGGTATTTGCGCGGCAGTTATTAACAGGGAATGCTTTACTGCCGATTTTATTGTGTCGGCCATTCTTATTTCCCCTCTGTTGCAACGATGCTGAAGTGATGTGTGAGTTTTATTTTTTAATTATTATTATTTCAAAATGTCTATCATTTTGTTAAATCAACGATGTTTTAATATTTTTCTCGTCTTTTAAAATAATTGCAATTAGTGTCACTTTAAAAAATCTCTATTTCAATAAGTTTTGAGGAAAGAAAACGTAACATTAATTGATGACGTAATACATGCGACTCAGGAAGTGAATCAAATATGCTGTTGTAGACGACGCTACTTTAGTAGCTCTACTTTCTTCTGTTTAGTGTTTTGTTATTGTTATTTACACTCTTTTATAACTGTAAATAGAAGACAACAATTTTCATGTTATTGATCAACTAAAGTAATACAACTTCATGGCTTCCAATATAGACGATACGCCTAGAGGGAAGAAAGCGTTATCAGTTAGGGTCCATCAAATGCTGGGAGAGTCAGACAGGTTCTCAGAAGACGGGCCTTGGACACCACTCTTACGACAAGGTATCGCTTGGTCTCGTTATTATTACCCTCCGTAGTGAGCGATTTTATTTTCTATGTCAGTGATTATTATCCTATCCTCTGTGAGCGAAATACATAACCATTTCTCAAAGACAGTTTGATAATACGTTATCATAAATGCTTATTTATATGACGTCAGATTTGAGAGGTCATTATTCAACGTCATTACATTATAACGTCATCGCACATGTTTGGGACGTGACATGTTGTTGTCGTCTATTCATTGTAACAGTTCGGTGTTACGTCATAAGTGGTTGTACAAACAAGTGTACTTCAATCGATATATTCATGCGTTATCGATGTCAGAACAATTTAGTGTCATTCCAATTAACAGAATGTGTAATAAGTGACTTCTTGTATGTTTGTATACATGATACAAGATGACTGACTTTTATACTGGCTGGAATTTACTACAGCATCTTTCTGGTGTGATGAACGTCATTATACAAGTGATATCACTCATGTGTGATTTCATTAAAAACGTTTCATGCATTTCACTTCTGCATTTGATCTCAATGCAATTAGTCACATTGTTGTTAATTTCTTTTATTTTTGTTATCATTTACAACATTAGAGTGCTATACTATAATCTTATGCAGGTTAATTGTGATCGCTAAATTATTATCTGTTTTACGTTAAATGACACATTGTTTCGTGACTTTTTCATGATGTAACATGCATTCAGATAATCGAATATGTTTGTTGTACTATAACAGAAATATTCGAATGGTCTAGATGTTCCTACCTCTCTACTGTTTACTGGTAACATAAATATTGAGGCATGATGGTGTACAGCAGCTATTCTAAATCTACAACATTTACGTGTAGAAATAATTATATTTCCTCTTTGTATTGTCCTCTATGAATGCAAATTCATCTTCAGGAAAAAATAAAAACGTTAATAAAGATATTTTTTTCCATATTGTATATCACAAAAGATTGCACGTAGAAACAAAGTAAGAATATTTGCTTAAGTTAACAACCATTTATATATGTCCAAATCCGCTTACATTAAATAAAATCTGATCCATTTGTAAACGTAATCCCAGCAAGATAATTTATTTTCATTGAATGCCATTTGAATAACATGAATCATTTCGGTTCTTTTCCGTTCCGTTTAAAGTTTAACATTTTTATCCTTAATAAAAATCAATTTCATTTTTATTCAATCATTAGATACATTTGATTTCTTTGAGTATTAATTGATATTTATCGTTGTTGTTTCTCCCAAAGCGTATACAAGTATATACAAAAACGAAATAAATATCTGTATATATACATGGAGTATTACACGCGGGTTTAGTTTTGATTGGTCAATGAACCACTCCATACATTCTTGTTATTTTGTGTTATATCTGTTTCATTGTTACTTTTATATGTGAACCTCTTTGTACGGTGCTAATGTTAAAACATCAAAAGAATGATGCAACAATGTTTACTTTCATCGTTTTACTATGTACAGAATCTACTTTTTTTGGTAAGATAATTGTGATAAAATGTGTTTGTTTGGGTAAATGTAGTGTTGCTGTAATTTGGACTGACATCCGTATATACTCGACTGAAAGCATGTAGTTCTGTAACAAAATAGACGATTGGTCTCTTACAGGGAGTGCATGAGATTGTCTTTAAAACGAGGCTGTATATGGCCATTACTAAGGCAGCTTTTCTTTCATTAGATTTCAGATCCAGGGGTAGCATAAATTATACTTAAACGTTCGTGATGGTATTTTGATCAATTGTGTAACAACATGGCAATATAGATGTTCCATCTTTTATAATTATCAATTAAGTAGATGCCTTTGTTAGCTGCAGATGGAATGATAATACATCTGTCCCGTTTTACCAATTGAATTCACAGTCATATACATGGTATGTGATTAATACCTAGAATCTTCTCAAATGTAACCTTCTTTAATTCAATCACATATCTTGTGTTTCAAAATGTTTTTTGCTGCTTTAAAAAAAATAAGTTTGACGTTAATAAAACAATTATTAGCATTTCAACAGTGCAGTTTTCAAGCCGTTGCTATTACCTCTTTGGCTGTTCCTAGCTTTTAGCTACATCTTTTGCAAACCGTATGGACTCCAGTCCAAATTAATACGCAATACTAACTTTACCTGTAAGCACATGTACGTTCTTCATGCATACTGTCGTTTTACACAGAAAACCTAACACAATTGATTCGGTGCTTTATAGAGTAGAAAATTTAGACATAGATAAAATAGAATTCACGCTCATATCTGAGTGGTTGATTTATGAATATTGTATGCGGTAAAGGCGGTTATAGTGTAGTAATTAAATATACATTTTGGCTTGTAGTTTCCATTTTGGAAATAGAAATTAGTAAATGCGATTCAGTCATATTTTGACTGGTGATGCTTATGGTATGTGTGAAGAATAATAACACAACAAATGTTTGGCTTATGTGATTTTTATATAAATGACATTTTGTATTTGTTTTTGTTTTGTGCGTCTATTGTCAGCAAATAAACCCGAATAAAATATGTGTATTAAGTTTGCTTTATATCTCTTATTTGAAATGTAGTGCATGTGATTTGAATATATTATAACAGAAATATTTATTTCTAAAGTTATTCATTACATTGTGTTGAAATATTTAAAAAAAAAAAAAATATGTTAACAGTATTTTAAAATTAAACCGTTGAAGATTGTATGCCCGTATTTCCAATGTTATTTATACCAGTAAGCCATAATTGCTAATTTAACAATGCAAACAAGTCGTGTAAACGAAGAAGAGGATTAGCAGAAAGAAAAAGCACGTGGTGAGGAGGGACTAATGGTAATGAAATAGTTTTGAGGAATCAGAATGCATGTAAGTATACTGTGTACGGACGGTTAAATAAAATGTATGATTAATATGTGTATGTGTGTATCATATCGTGTGTGTGTGTTCAGTTATGAGATCACAGTGTGTAATGGGTTGTTATACACAGTCACCATCACGACAAAATCAGCAACAATTAGCCGCATTACGTGTGTAATAACCGACGCTTGCTGCTAGTGTATTAACAAAGAATCCCTAACATCAGCGAGTAGTTGTCCATTGTTCCCTTAACTTGCATGTATATGCACCTGGCAATTTGCATTGTTCAATTCTTTTCCCCGTCTTTCATTGTATATCTCTTCTGCTATCAAGCTTAATGATTTTGCAAAAACCCATCAGACACGGTAGCGTGTGTGTTTTAGCACAAACAACTACAAATCAATCTATATTATCACAATGGGCTTGATATCGGAAGTACTGAACCTATCCATCATATCTACCCTCCTAACATGTTTGAATATCGCTTCACTGACATACTCATTCCGACTCTTGCGCTATTTCGTTATTTTGATACAGATGTTTACGCCTATGACGATGTATATCATATACTAAATGACATATCTAAATATAGGTACTCAGCCTGCTTACCTGCGTCGTTCCCGAACCAATGTCTCCAAGTTTGAAAATGCCATGCCAAGAAGTTACACGTCAGTGCACGGCCGTCCGGATAGAGATCTGAAGTAAGTCACTCTCTCAAATACATTCAAATGAAGGACTATCAATTGAAAGTAGGTTCTGATTGCCTGTATACGATGGTCTTTTTACCTTGTAGAGTGACTCCAAAAGCAGAAAATGTCAGACGAGTCGACATACCTTCAGCGGGTGCAGTACCTAGAATACCCCAGTCGCGGGGACGATCTGGAACTAATCCGGACCCTGGAACTATAGAAATTCCGGAAACGACAGAAAATATGTAAGTTATCAAATGGGAAAAAAAGTCACATAGTATAAACAGATGAATGCCGATGTGGTTTGATTGTATTATGTAACTTTGGCAATCGGTGAGATGTTAAGTACTTATACAGAATAATCTAAATATGCATTGCCGTGACCTTTCGCAACACAGTGAAACCTGCTTTAACCTACCACAACAACGCCTGCTGCATAAATTTATTTATTGAACAAATCAGATTGACACAAAAATTAAAGAATTGAACAAATTTCAAATTATGACTTTGATAGGATTCCGGATTATATAAGATTTTAATATGGAATATAAACTCCATGTAAAAACAATCCAAACGTGAATTGTTGACTAGAATACACGTCAGCATAATCTTATCATGAATAAAAGTATAATGATTCTGTTTTATTAACATTAACATGAGTCGACAATTGAATTTTGCGAAGTCTTTCTATGCGACTCTCCATGAGAGAATACTGTCATGCTAAAATGTCAATTTTTTGGGCGTTTCCCTTTCACAGAGAGCATGACGACCCTGCCTCTATGGAGGCATACGAGGACTTGACTGACCGTCAGAAGATGATGGCCAGCAGGACCTCCAAAACTGCCAGTCCTGTTAAACCGCCCGCCACTCCAAATCCTTTACGGGTAAGAGACCATAGGGTAAAAAAGTGTTTTACTGGTAAATTATTCAAACACTTATTTCAAATGTGTGTATTTCTAGAACAAAATAAGAAAGTTTAAACAAATATTTAGCATAGCATTTGCAAAATGTATTATTTCACTTTAAACGTGAGACTAAAATTGATACGTAAATATTTGTTACAATTCAACACCATAAAGCAATACAACTAAAACGCATTGTCGGAAGACAATGTCATGCTAATAGAGGTGACTAAAATGTATTTAAAGTATAGATATGCATTAAATTTGTTATGACGAGACAACTGGCTATTGTATTATTCCAATACAAAACAGGGAAGTGAATTACCACAGATGATTCCAGAAACGGAACGTAGCGAACTGCATGCAACATTTAAGAAATTAGATACAGATTCCGACGGGTACGTATAACTCTATGCTATTGCCAAAATGAATTTGTTTTCAAGTTTTATTTGCGTTACTTGTGTCTGAATGATTACACATATTCAGGAAAATGTAAATTAGCTTATGATGAAGCGAAACGATGTTCTGGAAGTGTTATATGTTAGAAAAGCTGTCCAACATGAATTAACGATCCCGAGTATAATATTTTAAAGTTGCATAAGATATCAAAATATTCTTCTCAATAATACAACATTTCATATTTTACGTAATTCAGAATGACAAGCTGTAAGAAAAATGAGAATGACTTTTTTATGTAAATCAGAATACGTTATCATGTTAATGAAATTGTATATTTAAAGTAAGTTATTCAGGATAAATATGTGTTAAAAAAGGGATAATATTACCTCAAAATCAGGACTCATAATCGATAAATAAAACGTAGGGACTACGGAGTAACCAAAACAACACGTTCTAAAACTCAACAAAAACATCACGTCCTAACACTCAACAAAAACAACACGTCCTAACACTCAACA
>NW_018485809.1:0-13931 GCF_002113885.1 Mizuhopecten yessoensis | reverse complement strand
GTATATTATTATTATTATTTATATTATATCTTACACGAGCTATACATGACTTCAATGTTTGAAAAATAAAGATCATTCTGTAATAGGTGCTTGACTTTGCAACATTGTGAATTTTCATTTTATTATCCGAATACATATAAACACATTGACTAGAGTCAGAACGTGTGTTTTCTCGGTTATCTTGAATTCCATTTCCCGTCGGGCCAATATAATTGAATTCAATTCTGTCTGTAAGATCACATTTAAATCGACTGTACTATTCTTCCTTTAAAACACGTTTATTCCCGTACAGGTTATTGTACCTCGTCAAATGACACAGCCGACGAATTGCAAGGAAAACTTCACATGTGCAAATTTTCATACGAATAAACAGGCAGTCGACAGATGCAACTATTCTAATGGCCTAACGTTAAAACAAAATCGTATGATAATAATTCTGTTCGGCTGTAAACGTATCCCCGTGGTCATATAAAATCCTGCAACGATGTTCCATTATAACGCGGTTAAATCAGACACCTAATGGGAAGGGAGCGGGCCCCCAAGCCTAAGACAGCTGTGTGTAATTTAACCATTCGTTACAACCGACATCGATATTTTGCTGTGACCTTGTCAAAGACAATATTTCCCACAAGGCAATTTTGGAACCCCTCTCTGTATCATCAACAGACCTATTGACTTGACTGGAGAGTTAGCGGAACGTCTAACCAGCTCCACGCGCTGCCTACAACTTTTGCGTCTGTTCACCCAGTAGCCATTGGTAGACGGCACGCGCTGTCCAGTTTTCTCTAGAAAGTCTAATAATGTTCTCAGACAATGACGTGCTTTTTAAGGTACTCCACATGAAAGCTGCAATATGTGCTATATAATCGACTACCATGCATCCTGGTTCGGTTGACACTCTAATGAAATCCCCTGTTAAGTATTTTGCTACATTGTGAATAAATCGACTATTTTCAAATAATCGAGAATTACTCGTTCTGCAATTCATAATGGCACGCTCTGTCCAGTTTTCTTTGAGAAAGCCTAATAAGGTTATCAGACAGTGACGTGATTTTCACGGTACTCCACACGAGAGTTGCTATGAGTGCTATGTAAACGACTACCATGTATCCTGGTTTGGTTGACACTATAATGAAATCCGCTCTCCAGTAACGTGGTATACTGGTTAGATACTTTTTCACTAAGATACTAAATTAGGTTATTTAATTCATATTTTTTTTTAATATTCTAGAGTTTTCCGTTACGCAATTCCTAACGTATTAGGTAAATGTTGGAATGCACCAAACAAAAGCGCTACAAGTTATTTAAAGATTCTGAAAAAAACTGTATTTTGTGCATTATTTATTTACACGAATCTCGGGGATATTTGACAGGCTTTTTGGTATGGTTGTTGTGGCCACGTTTCGAGTGCTCGCCTTTTCCAGTGATTGTCTCTCTAAAGAGAGCTTTGACGACGGTGGCCTTTAGAATGTATCCATAAAGTATAAAGATTTTTTTAAAAACCTGCCCATGGTTAGTCTATGCCATATATAAAGGAAAGGCAAAGATACATTCGAATTGACGCGTTACCGCATTTTGCATGTTAAAGGTGAGCAATTTTTCTGTGTGTAATAAACGAACAAACATTTTGAGACGACGGTTTCGGATAAGAATGAGAGACTTGCCTGTTGGAGATGTTGTAAAATACCCTTGGCTATAAATCATATCACACGGTCCGATCAATCTTTCCAACGTTAGACAGTGACACGTTGAACACGAGCACGGTTAAGCGATACACATCGTATGACAACGCTGTTTCTAAACACGGCTAATTGGGAAGAACCTCCCCACGATCAGTACATTCGTTAATGTTTACTGAACATTTGAGTTGATGCTTATCACACGTTTGTTTCGTTAACTGTTTGGAATACCTCTTCTCTTGTCATGATTTATATGCTTGTAACCACAAATATGATATTGTGTATATGTATGGCACTGACCTGTGAACATTAACAACACTTGTACGTCAGTAGATCGTTAACAAATATCAAGGACACTTGTAGTAACAAATGTCTGCATCTGTAAGCAAAACAACAGACAAGTAGTTAACTCTTAGGGTAAGTTCACTTACGAATGCAAATAATATTAAGTATTTACCGATAAGAACCAAAAGGACATCGACAACACGAGACAAATTGTTTACAAATTCTTCATTAGACGCATAAACTATTGGACGGGCGTTAACACTGTATTGCGTCAACTGTTCATAGCTAGTAAACACCTCATGTTTCTTGCTACTAAGTCTTTCATAACAGTACCGTTCAATGATATCGCTCAGTTGAAAGTGTATGTTGATCAGTGTAAGTGTCAAAAAATAAAGTATTACGAACAAAAAAGGCACGTATGGCCTCATTTAGTTTAAGAAAATTAATAAGTTATTGATAATGTAGCACACAGGGATATGCTCTTTTCAGTAAAAAGTAATTACATAATACTAAAATGTAGTTCTTCTTATGCATGAATACTACCTTCGTTTAAATGATGTAACAAAATTTAATAGTTTTAGTCAATTATTTGGACCATGTCTTAAATAAGCGTACGATCTTAGTTAAATAAAAGTCAATAAGTTGCAATCAAACCCGCCTTCAGTTCCATTTTCTTGATTCTGAATACAACTTTCTCTTAATAAAACTATCTTTTTAATTAAAAGTTTGCATTGAAATATCACACACCTAAAACGTGCAAACTTCGACATTTTGGAACAGCTACAGTATTACATTGCGTGCTATAGAGAAAGGCGATGCTATGCATCCATTGATCTAAACGCAAATATATTTTCCACAATAAATTT
This sequence comes from Mizuhopecten yessoensis, assembly GCF_002113885.1. Lineage (NCBI taxonomy): Eukaryota > Metazoa > Mollusca > Bivalvia > Pectinida > Pectinidae > Mizuhopecten > Mizuhopecten yessoensis. Next base: position 11,101 of record NW_018485809.1, on the reverse strand, counting down.
TATAATTAAAATCCCTGAAGTCTTGAAGAAACTTTGACCGAAATTTTGCAGACAACTTAATCATGTGCGAGGAGGGATGGCACATACACATGCTCTAGTACAATCAGCCAACGGATCCCTAACCCTATTGGTATTCGTCACAAAGCCGGTCGCTTCCCACACCGCTGAGTCCGTCGAAGCCGCCTGGTAAGACAGGAACGGCATATTATAGTGTTAACGTTACATCTCTAAAACGACGCTTTGATTCAGAATATTTTGTGTGTCGGCATATCAAACATATAACGTAATTTTATGGAAAGAAAGTTAAGCATCAGAATCGGTTAGTATGGTAGTATATGAGGTATAGGTTAAATAAATCAGCTTTCATTTGGAAGGATGCAACAGCTATGATATAGCATGACTTTTCAAAGAGCGGCGCAAGAAACGAGAATAAACTGAGTCTATTGTTTTGTTGCTTTTCCTTTCAAACATCATATTCCAATTTTACTATTGCATATCGACGTTTTGGTTAATTTCATTGTTTAAATGTTGACGCAATGGATATATTTTGATATTTATTAAGAAAATGAAATAGTGGTTTATTTTGTCCCTATTGGCGCTATATATGGACTATTTCAAACTCCATGCAGTGAAGCAATGATATATTTTGTCTTTTTCTACCCTTTGGTTTTTGTTTTGGTATTACCTCTGCAGTTCCCTTTATTTCTCTCTACACACAGTTATACATATTGCTGATTCCATTCGTGATTTTACATAGGTATTTTCCCTCCCGGGTCTTTTGCATTGATTTTGTACATTCACAAAATGTACCTACAATTTAACACGTATCTGAGGGAATTTCTGGATGATTCCTAAAGCAAACTTCATGTAATTAAGTATGCATTCAGGATTACTACAGAACTCATGTGTTCCTGCTGCGATATTCCCTGGCTATCCATTATGTTGAAATTTCTATATTTGTTTTAAATGCTTCTGAAATTTTATGCTACAGTCATCATCACAACGTTAATCGTTACAGCACGTTGGCGATCTACTGGCAGCGGTGTCGTTAAAGCCGGGTGGAAGACAGTTCGACATTCACGACTCTAGTTTACTGCCAATCCAAACCCTGTCTTCTTCATTTAATTCCCCAACATGGAATAGCTACACAATGTCGTTCTTGCGAAAAAGGCTCGGCATTATAGTTCTAAGATTAAATGATAAATCATTGTTAAGTGTTAGGCTACAGCAAGACACTCTTGTAATTTGTCTTTATTACATTAGAAATAAATATGGAACGCTTGCGAAAGAAAGGTTGTCTAGAAGAAAATGCCCTAGTGTAACAACATAACTTATTCTTTTTAGGAGATTTAATTTACAGGTGTGATGCAGCATGCAACACCGGGTTTTATGATTGAGCGCGGGCAGATGTCTTGCCTTAACATTCCATTCCAACATGTTTAAGCTTGGATATTTTGGTTTTAGCGCATTACAGTGTTGATATAAATCTCACTCCCCACTGGTATCACGGTCCACCATATATCTTCACGATCGTCTTACGGTGTTATCATGGTAAACAGGTGTATGCATTTTAGTCGATGTATGTTCTTGTCAAAACTTAAATCCGTATATCTCAAATCAAAAACTAAAATACTGTGTATATGGTTTGTTTAAACCGATTTTAATTGCAGAAGTAGATTAAAAAGGAATCATACACACGCTTAAGATAGATCTTTCATGTGGATTCATCGTTTAGCTAACACATATCCTAAATGTGTCTTACAGGTTATATCGGTGTTTTTTGTAATATAATATACACATTCAAATGAATTTACATGTATGCTTGTTACATAAACATGTTTTGTACGTGTAGACATTGCATGTTACTAGGCCAAAAGCATTTTCTTATTTATATTTATACGTCTACATTTTGGAACAAAACAAATATCTCGCAACACGTAAATAGTCGGGTTCATATACATTTTTGTCGACAAGAAATATATATTGAATCCATTTTTGACTACAGACTAAACTGAAACCATTTTTTATATATAATAAAACGTTTCATCCATATAAAAATAGCATTTATCAAACCACTGATTTATTTTCATTATTTTTTTTTAAATATAACAGTCATATAATATAACTTCCGCGTCGACCAGAGCGTATAACTTTATTGATTTTCTGACGAGGCTGAAATATCATCACTCAAACGGAATTTGTCAGATATGCCCTGCCAGTCAACTACTGGCCATTAATTTTCTGCAAATCAAAAGCCGAGCCATCATCAACTAAGTTTGTGTAAACAGTAACGCTAGCTCATGTCCACGTTGATATACTGTTCACGAATGACTGAGAATACACTGTACACATACAAGCGTTTAGATGTATCAGATGACGGCATCTTGTTAAACCCGTGCCTTTGTTTACTGAAGCAACGGTAATTTGTTCTATAGGGTATATACGCTTACAGACATTAACAATGGCGTTTTACTCTAGTATTTGTAATGTCCATTTCACTGATATGCTTGTATCGCTTTTAGTGGACTTTTATCAGTTATACTAAAATATGCCTCAATTCATACCTTATTATATTACTCTTATGAAGTAGTCCTAGAAATGTTTAGATAAATATGATCAAAAACATATTCGGCTAAACACTTTTTTTACCTGTATAACAGTTTGCGGTCATCAAAAAGGATACTGATGTTTTAGAAAAGTGGAGTTTAGATACATTGTGGAAATAATTGTCTTAAAATATTAATTAGGGCATTTTCTTCAGCGAATTCTAAAAGTTGAAAAATTATGCTGGATTTGTGAAATGCTGGTGGAAATGTGAGACAAATAGAGAGTATAGCAATATATGAAAATGCATTGTGTGTAAGTGTGTGTAAAGCTTCGCACATAATAGTATGCCTAGAGTTACTCCTCTTTGGTAACTTTGCTAATCAAAAATGAGAAACTAATCTTGTTAGTATAGAGAGTAGACCAGTTGCATCTTTTATATAGTGTGTGCACTTCTACCACAAAAAGGGAGATACAATGAATCCTATATTGATAGGGTTGGGGGTTAAAAGTAAAACATGTCTTTGTCATTATACCCCGCGACTTCTTGTCAGGGAAATAATGTTGAGAAACAACCCTTGTTTTCTATAAATTTCTTTATAGGAATCTGCTCGTATTTACAATGGTCGAAAATAGTATGTACACAAAGATGTACACGTACTTTTATAACAATCTGCGTGGATGCACTATTTCTATCCGTACTGCAAGAACAACATATACTTATGGTAAAGAATACGGTATAAATTGTAATTTAGCAATAGCAATTATGATTATGTGACATGGGATAAAATAAATGAATTGTATGAATTAGTTTGTCGTTGTCGAAGAAGCTTCTTGCACTAGATTGTATCGGTATCTACCCAGGCGTGTTTACCAAGCAATTCCTAGGTCGCGGTCGGGAGTGGCCAGCTCACGATAAGGATATAATGACAGTTGATCACCAGATCGCCAGGACGTTTGTATCCCATGGGTCCATTCGATCTACATGTTATTAAATCTGGTTGGTTGCAATCAGGACCACAAGTAATATATATATACCATCGCACAACACGGCAACACATAATGGTGTCTAAAGGAACATCACAGTATTGAACTATCATCTGCTGTGTTCTGTAACCAAATCTGACACGATGAAATACAAATAAAGAGTTCTATACAGCATTTACAGCTATGCCATTGTTTAAATGAAGTTTTACGGGTTCAGCGTCGATAAGCGTCTCCACATCCAAGCATTGACGTGATCATTTTTTGACACCTGAGCATCGCCTTGTTAACAGCGCAATAACTAAACCTACCCTCATAACACTACATTGGACCTAATTTGGATTTGCATGCTTCTCAATTATTATTTTTTTCAATCCTTATATTTCTGCTAACGTGTTTCGTATCGACCTAAAGCCAGAATATTAATGTTTGCTTTTTTCTTTAACATTGTAAGTGATATACACATACTGCATTGCATGAATGTATTACCGGTATGCCTTAACTTCTGAATTGTTTATCTGTTATAGTAATACAACTTGAACTCCAGATCGTGCTTTGATGCTTAAACGTGATTGACCTTTATGCGGACTAGAAATCTATGGAAGCAGTTTTTACCATAGAACAGACAAACGTGTAGTTTGGGCCACAAAACATCAAATTAAGTTAAATTTTGTACTTTTAAGGTTTGAAGCTGGATTTCCCCTTATTCATGTGATACACTTTATGAATGGGGGCAACGTTGATTTCACACCTAACATAAACGGCATTCACTAGTCTACGGCTGTTCATGCTGTGTTAGAGTAAATTTTCATTCTGGCGGGAAATGGAAACATGCCAGCTTCAACTTGATACATCTGTATTAAGAAACTTATCATTAACTACATTGTATCATTATCATTAGTGCACTATATAAATAGTTTTACAAAAATAGCAGAATATACTAATATATATAATATTTGGTGTTTAAAGAAAATGTAAGTAAGTTTCAACTACATCTAACGATCTTATCTTATTCTCGATAATATCCTTACTGATTACTCTAGAGATATTCGATTATTGCACAACGGGCGCTTCCGTAAAATTTCTACAAAAGTAAGGTAATCGAATTTGAGGATCAAATCTTGGAATTTAATTTCACGAATCAGACTCATAAATTTAGAATTTCAGTTACCGAAGTAACTGCCTGCGGAGACTATTTGCGCCTCCACACTTTGTTTCCAAAAAAGAACACTGTTGACCTAGTTGGATAGAATTGGACAGATGACCAATTTATCAAACAAACCCTTACCAAAAGGGAGTCATGTTGTGTCCGTAAGTGGTTCCCGGTATGGTTTTCCGGCTGGGAAAAGAAAGTCGATGATGCCTAAATGTAAAAATGGCTATCTGGCATTAACAATGCGAAGCTTGGTTGTTTATCAAGATTTATTTTCACTTAGGGAAGTCCATCGATTCTGCCTTCATCAGACTCACAGCGGTGGTACATCTATACGCGTACGTTGGCCAGAAGATGTAATGGAAGGGAGCCACACAGCGGAACTTGTCGCTATAAGTAATTATTAAAGACGGCGTAAGAAGTCAATTGGATCCCTCGGGGCCTACACACACCTTGATTTGCTGTCAGACTTATGACACGTCAGCTTTTGTTCGGCCAAAATATCTGTCTGTCCACATGCCCCCGCCCAACAAGAACAGTAGAAAGTCGATAAGGTACACTGACACAAGGTCAAAGTATTATTTTAAGAGCGTATAGTCTCTGGGGCCTTATTTACAATTGTGCATTGGAACTCTCAAACCATTTGACACCGAGAGTTGTAGATGAACGTGCATTGTTCGACAATCTATCCTAGGTTACCTGTTTGTTTCAGTGAACACATCTTTTCAACACTCTAATTTTAGAATTGATGGTAAAGATAAGGTCAGCATCCGTACTTTGGACAAGTGTTTATTGCACGCAAAGCTCTTATAGTGTGCATACTAACGTCTACACAAATTGCATTAAAGTGTAACTATACGGACCCATGTATGAAAAAGGTTTATCATTAACATTTAAAATTATTTTGGCTATGACCTCATTTTATACATGAGCTGATCAAATTTACGATATAACAAATCGATAAAATTGCTAAGAATCGTGGTTAATGTTTTGTTAATTTCTCTGTGAAGGTCGTTTGCATATTGCAGAACACAATCATAATTAAAAATATCTCACTTACTACCATACGACATGACCAACAATTTGAAAAGGAATTATTCGTTTTTATTTTCATACAGGTGTGAACTACCGTAACTTCTATTTATTTAAAAAAATATTTGCCAATTTTATATGCATGCTGAGCAACATATTAATGTTACTTCCGTCACACTAATACACGTTGTGTTTACTACTATATGTAGTCTTATACATAACACAATGTGGCCTGTTTTATTGCCAGTTCCAACAGTATCAACATAATTCACAGGCACACTAACGCGTCAAACTACGTGTTCGAAATATACTTAATAGTAGCCGACATCCTTTCTTCGATTTATCAGGAGACGTCCTGACGGACCCCATAATAGTTATTTAATAAGGAAAGCATTTCAGCAAGGTAGTACTTTAAAGTCGTCATCAGATCTGCGCTATCACAATGAGTCAAAAGCACAGACATACCCTGACCAAACCTTTCCTTGGCACTCGATGTTCTATCTCAGTTTCAATCACATTCTTGAATCCGTTCTTCATTTTAAAGAAATCACCTTAATAATTGTTCTGTGACTTTAAAAGGTCAAATGATAACTATTTACTTATTAGTTTTTCTTCAGTTTAATAGAGATAGGTCTATATATACAATGATGATTAGTCATGTATGTTAGATTTAGTGTAGTTATTGCATTTTCTTGTTATATAATTTCATGGTACACCGTCATATGATATAATTGTGAGAACAGTGAAAAGAATTTGTGAGATAGCATTTGTCATCGTTATATGCATTAAGAACAATGTTTTCAAGCGGAAACTATACATTGATTTATATTTTATTGTTAAAACTTCAACTTCATTTTCTCCTACATTGTACATGAAAATACATATTGGCTTATATGTACAGTGTATACCTCTCCCGTAAACGCAAATAAAGTATTGCCAAGGACAGACGATAATATCAACTATCAAGCTGAAAGAAGATATTTCGAGTTAGTTTAGCATTAAAGATGTGTACTTTATTGGCGATGTTTTGATAGAAATGCTTAGACGGGCTATTCGAACCACATTTTATTTCTTGGAAAATAAAGCAGAAATTTACTAGAAATATATTCAAAGGAACGTTTACCATCTGTGGAATCGTCGGCACTGTAACTGAAGACCGCCGTCGCCAGAAAGTACAGCGTAGAATGTAATCAGATGCGTTAACTCGTGTAGTCCCAGAGAGAATAATGCAGACTGGACTCGTGTTTTTATGCGGGTTTCTTTTTTAACATTATATATAGAAAATATCACAGGTTTATTTGTTGTATAAGCTAAACAAATATAATGTGTAAACACATTTGAAACTGAATTCAGTTTTACGACATAGGTGTCTTCAAGATAATGCGTATTGCTTTGTGTCCTATATTCATATTTCGTGTTTACAATGTATTTGGCGATTCAAAATAGCAATCGTGTTTCGTTGTTATGCTATTCAACTCATGGGATTTCTAATATCATAAGTGACGTCCCTTTACGTAGCGTCAAAAGCACGTCTGGATGAGCATGCGTACAAAAGTAAACGCGTTCCGCGTATTTCACATTGCTTTTTAAGTAATATGTGATATGATGTGAGTTTAGGTAAATTTGTGACGTATGTGGAACAAAATGTCAAATTAATTTCGATTTCATATGTTATGTATGAGTATCGGTGAAGCCATACACACTGTACAATGGAAACTCGCTAGAGATGATTCCATGTAGCCATATACCGAGCGTAAACGGTCAATTCCGTAATGGAAATCGCTATAACCATACGGTTAGCATGATCTACCAACTTACGTGGCTTCTGCAGAATGGCATAGTTGTGTGCCCGGTAAATAAGTAAGGTATGTGAGCAGAGCTCCGTGACATGTCAGTACCTTGAGATTTACTTAACCGAAATTGGACTTTGATATGCCAGACGCAGACAATGAGCCCCATTACAGAGGCTGCATGGTTGACACCTCGTCACGTACAGCATGGATGTACTCTCTGTCTGACTTACAACCTTCCAAGGCACAATAAAAACACATCTGGCAGACTGCCTATCATCACATCAAGACGTCGTAGATCTAACAATACTTTTGATCAACCGATAACGAGAGGAAACACACAGCCTATATCTGTTGATACGGAATCTCTCATGACACATCTATCTTCTGCATTTTCCGTCCGGTGCATCAAGTTGAAGCTGATTATCTTGGAAGCAAATTCAAGACAGTCTCTCTCTTGCCAGTCTCCCTTCCACCAGCCAACCTGGTAGTATTTAGGAGCTGGTGTCATGCAAGTGTGGCGCTTTGTACCGCAGGTCGCATGATGGTATTAAGAATCAGACAATGGCACCGATAGTTCTGTCATCAATGACTTTAATCTTGCCGTTCTGGAAATCGGAGTATGTCACTCCTTAGAGAGATTCCGGTACCGTTAAACATTGTGTTTCAGTTCTAAATCAGGCTGTAACTCAACAGGAAGACATTCCTAGCGATTGCTCAATGTTCACCAAGCACGTGAGCGATGGATATGCAGCATGTAAATTTTCTGTTCTTTTCGCTTATGCATGAATAACGATACACATGTAGACGTTATTTGAACAGCAATGTATATATACATGTCCTTTTAACAAAGTCAAGACTTATAAGAGCCAAAAGGTTTGACGTTGTTGGCGAAGTACATTTGATGTTTTTTTCTGTGTGCCTTGTACAGTTCATACAATTGTGTATTCAAAACTTGGAGTGTTTACGGGGTTCTACCTTGCATTTTATTTAAGTGTCTATGATTTATAAGGATTTGTAGTAAAGTCCGTCTTAATTTATTGTTTCCAAATAGGTATGTATATACATACGTAAATACATGTATTTACAAGTATTTCATTCTTTCGATTATAATTCAAAACCATTCTCTGCTGCATAAGTTTGTAATATGTCTACATAAAAGGTGATCTTGAAATAATGTTAGACAGAGACTCTAGTACTGCCATGAGAACCTTAATATTGTATATGATAATAATTATATATTTTATACTGATTTTGGGAAGCAATTTGTCATTATTAAAATGAATCTATGTAAACAACGTGTGTATGCGTATGAATATAAAACTATGATACCATTTTTGAAAAATCAGAGACCATTTAAGTTTATCCTCCTCCACGGTCATGGCTCCAGTCAGCTGCTACTGTCGCAGTCGTCCCCTATGCGATACCAGGACATCGTTTCGCTTTAATCTGTGTCAAAAAATCGTTTGTTTAACTGTATTTCTCTTTAACTGAGTCAAAATCATAACGTACAGTTTGAAACATTGCATGTTACACTTTTATGATGATCTAAACAGCCGAGGGTTTCCGGGTATTGTCTGTAGACCTGATCCGAACTCATTGCAATTTCCTATAGGCATTAATATGGATATTCGGTCTTTTTAAAGAATAGTTTTATAGCTTTCACCGTCAAATCCATCAGTTGAAATGGCTTCGTTCTATTGCTGAATCTAACATGATCAATAGCCAGAATGAATAACCGTTAACGTTTTCAGCTGTCATGGTGTGGAATTGAATGTGAAAAATACGAATAGGCATAGTGCAAGTTGTCGAGATTTCATCTTCGAAATGTGCAAAAACGTCGCAGCTTTAGACAAAGGGAAGCAGTTTATTTCACAGAGCGTTAACAGAAATGATAATATACGGGTTATTTTTGGGACAGAATTGATATATAATCCCGAGAGAATGTCTGCTCCCAGTTGATAGATATATATATTGTTGAAACGACATTATTTTCCAAGCATTGTATTGATTTATAATTTCATAAACGATATCTGTTGATTATCATGTCTTAGATATTCATTCTTATTAAAAGAATCAGTTAACGTGGAATGTTCGCCCCGTATCTTTCTTATTTTTGTCATTTTACATGTATGATACAGGAGCTGTCCTACACCAGATTCATTTTATTTATTATTCGGTTACTTACAAATATAAGGTATGCGAATAGAGCCTTGTCTGATCAATGTAAATTAAATTTGTCATATTTCGATCATTTGCACATTTCTTCAATAGTTGGTTTGTTAGGAAAATGTATGCGTACAGTTCTAGAATAAAATGTATTTCCAACCAGTCAGGCGCAGAATACAGGAATTTGTAGCAGAAGCCAGCTATCAGACAGAACGTTCAAGCCACTTACACGTGAGCGATTTACAGAGTTTTTTCTCCCAGCCAAACTGACAGAGACGCTAATGGTGAAGACCACATTAGAATGGATATAAACTTTGCTGCGTGTCACCAATTTACGTGAACAAACAGTTATAATTGTGTTGTATGGGTCGCCCACATCACGGCATGGTCCTCTGTATACAAGCCAATTGATTACAATTGTGTTTCCACAGTTAACGGTCACCTCTTAACACGTCCAGCACAGACGATCGGAACAGACCGGACGCCAGACCGGCAGGACAATAATCATATCTGGGGTTCGGCACTTACGATCAAATGTTGACGGCCCCTCTGTTTACTGTAATGCTGCTTTACTGTCTAGAATGTACCAACACAAGTACTGTAACTAGATTGACAGCATGTCCACAGTATCATAGGCTGGAATCCGAAGCAAGACTTTCAAGAGAAGAAACGTTCTAGCGTTCATCTAAAAAGCCACAAGTCACGTAAAATCACTATTAAGACCTTGGATATCGAGACAGCCTCGAACGATTTTGTTTGAAAACGCAATCTAACAGTTACATGCGTGAGGGTCATCAAGGGGACCTTTCAACTTATGTTACGAATAAAACTGTATACATGCATCCGTTTCCGTATAATTCACTGTAAATTATAAATAGTTAAGTATGACTGGATCCCAGACAAGGAATACCCTTCCAAACTTAGTGTGTATATTATAGGAAGTGTAATACGGGTTTGTGTTTGCGCATATATGCAGACAGGACATACAACTGTCTAGTGCATTTTTTGAAGAAAATCCATTCCTTGCTCGTCGCGCTAAGTGTTAGCTGACACGTTTATACTCCTCATATAATCCTATATATACTGTAACAGTATCACATACAAAATAACTAACACCCTACAGCTAAGGTGAAGTCCAGACAAAAGCTACTGACCGACACATCCCACGCGCCGACAACCGAGATAATATCCTTTGCGAATTCACTAGTGGTACATACATAATATACATGTATCTACACCTATCAAACACTACATTTACTAAACCACGTGATGCAATGGGGGTCAATTTATTTCTACTCTTTGTAAAACGGGCGTTTAATGTGGCGTGGCGTGTCTCTAGTTGTGTAGTTTGTGTCAGTTGAAAGAAAACAATGCTTTTAACGGTCATTAATGGGTTTGTGTCTTTAACTATTTAAAATATTTGTAAGAA
>NW_018485808.1:0-12316 GCF_002113885.1 Mizuhopecten yessoensis | reverse complement strand
TGTAGGCAGTCATCTGTGTACTTGGTCTGGTTGATAGGTGATAAAAGTAACTGTCATCCGTCATGTCCGAAGGAATGAACGCATGTATACTACATGTAGATGTGTTCATTACGTGTATTCATCCATGTATCTCTAAAAGTGATATGAAAAAACACCTGTATTGAACAAGTATCTATGTATACAAGTTGGTGAACGATATATGCTAAATTTGTTTTGATTTCTCATTCTCATTCAGTAGTTTTCGAATGACTGTTTCGTCACACTATAATTCAGAAATTCATTAATAAATATTTTAAATTTACGTGCAAAAGTTTCGATGTTAAAGGTAGCTTTGTAAGCAATCGGTAACAAGCTTACCTGGTAAATTCCGCCAGCAACGAATCCATCGTAATGTTCGCCAGTCAACCATCCACTTAGAAAACACCTGATGTGGTGGCGTTTATATTAGGGATCTCTATGACGTAATAGTTAGGTTTCAAAAAGAATGTCACTTAGTCTACGATTCCCAGGAGAGATCGCCGTCTCAGTACGTACCTTACATACGATACCGTGGGTGGGTACAATACTTTTGTCGTGATCCACCCAATCCATGTTGAGGCTGTAATGTTATTTTAACTCGGAAATCGTTAAAAGATGTTTTTACTTATCCTTTAAACAAATTATGACTTCAATGCATTCTTAGTGAACCCTAAAGTTTTCAATTTTTGAGAGACACTTTCCTTGAAAATCATTGATGACACGGGATTTTATGAGACCAGTGGAACTTCTTAAAGTGACGTCCAAATAATCTGTGCCGAATGTCATGAGATACCGACCTATTGGGTCGACTAGACAGGCAGGAAACCATCCTGTACCGTGTCCAATATCCTTCCGCGAGGCCTTACACGAGGCATTATTGGCTTAGAAGCCATCCGCGATTACACTGTGAGATTGTACTCGATAATCTGACGTTGTCTTATAATCACCAGTCACGCGTGACGTGACGCTGGTGAAGATTTATACTGTATATAGATATCTTAGAAAGCCATCTATAATATATGGAGCTACCTAACGCTTCTAGTAAAGTCTGCAACGGTCCACTGCATTATAATGCAGTGTAAATTTGGGATTTAGTGAATGACGTTTACAATGTAGGACTGTACGAATCACACAGGATGCCCTGAAATAAATATAAGTCTAACCTCCCAAGGACGGCGTCTCTTCATGGACAAAGATGACGTCACTTGTATTTGTGTTCTTCACTAACACAGATTCTTAACTGTTGGCAATTTATGTAAATAATACAATTAAAAGTTCCGACGTTGTTTTTTAATCGGATTCATACTCTCTACATGTAAACATTTGTATGTGTATGTATTATGTCATTAATGGACTGATGGGAATCCGTACTAAGAAACAAAAAATGACTGCCGCAGTCATCGGAACGATACAAAATAGTCACATAAGTGGTCAGTTGAAGTGGTAAGTAGAAATTTCAGATCTTGAAAGAAACGAAATATACGCAGCTTTAAAGACTACGTACATTTATAGCAACGACGACTCGAGCACATTTTGCAAGCAGCTTTACATACCGTAAACAAATTAGAGCATGCTAGTTTGGTGTTACAATAAGATTACTCATAAACCCATCACTGTAGTTTCAACGTAGCCATGTGAAACGAAATCCTAATAGCCTTCAGAAATCCATTAATATATTACACATAGGCATAGTTTTCTTCATGTCTTGAGTCAAGCAGACCGTTCTTTTACTCATTGTATAATAAGTGTTTCGCGTGTAAGCCCATCGTTCATGTACCTCTAACAAAAGAAAATATTTGTATCACCTTCTTTAGCATCAATTCAATTTCACTTTGCTTAAATATGACTGGCGGAAAGCGGCGATATAATCGTCTTGTATACGAGACCTGCAAAACCAAGTACTGAGGACAGACTACTACTAACTTGCTAAGGGCTGCCATCATTTGTCACACGGGAGCACTTTAAATATATAAAAGGTGTAGTCAGGCTTATAATGTATGCAAAGCTCATCCCGATCCCGTCGGATAAAGCGTCCATTTCAATGTATGTCACGCCGACTCTTAACGTGAGTGTAAGCCAACTTCCGGTAAGTATCGACAATAACATTGTGATAATGAAATGTGTAGTCTATCTGGGGTCAAATCACCATGGGTGGATTAGTGTTACCTTAACTACAGGATTGACCTTTCCATACCTAGTGAAGGTCACATTGACAAAGGTCAATTGGAGAAGTTGCACTGCTCAGCGATTTGTGTCACCTTAGTGTGCCTCTCCCTTTCATTGGTTATTTGGACACATGGACCGATAAAGCTGATTCACAGTGTTGCTAATTTATGTCGTTGTTTGAACTTTCATACAATACTGTACAATTATCTTCAATAAAAAGCATTTATATACGTACACAGTAAAAAATATTGATAGGTACTCACTCCTTAATCATCACGCTTAAAGTGCAAAAAGTATCTATGCAAATAAGTTACTGAAGCTGTACAGGAACCGGAAGTCATGTGTCACCGGTACCAATAATAACAGAATGAGTCGTACAAGCAAATGCTATCAGCACCCTATGAAAAACCGTATTCGTCTTGGATAAAATATTCCTAAGCGATTGTAGACGAATTAGTTTATTAGTTTTATCATAATTTAGACAGTTAGACGATAAAATGGTGATGAACTGCTTGTTATTGGATTAAGTCAAAAGTGACTGAAAACCTCCCCGTACACTGTACCAGATTTCAGCCGATAATCTAGTTATTCATTATGTAAAGCTGACGTTTTACTTGGTAAATAATTTGATAATTACTGGATTTCTGCAACATCTGATGATTATACAATTGTAGCATTTCATCTATTAATCTAATCAATGTCTCTAAGCCAATAAAAATGAGTTTATCTATAAGTATTTACATAGTTATATCATCATTAATTACGTACTTCAAATCAACACATACGTGATACCGGTTCTACAATATAACATTTCAAATCCAATTACATCAAATTATGTAATGAACATTTCAATCAAACAAAGCAGATTTGCTGCCTTTAAAATCAGTTTGAAACTACCATTAAGTGTCCATCCAATCGGCCTGATTTAACTGTTCATTCTGAGTTTTATAATATTGACAGCAATGGCTAGAGGGGAGTTGTACCGCATGTGTGTTCGTTCGTATAGGAGACAATTGAAGGTCAGAAGAATCAACAGCTTTTCACTTTAGCTAATGACCAAGCATGTTCCTGAAGGCCCACCCAAACCCAAAACATGACATTTTCAGAACAGATATAATCTTCACATTTCCTTAAGGCAACCTATGGCTCACAGACACACAGCCAAGCCCCAATCACTGTTAATGCGCAATAATGACGAGATTGTATTTGTAATCAGAAGTTTACTCCTCCGTCGGGTGCATAACGGTAAGCAAGACAGCTTCACTTTGTTTTCATCCTGTTACTTTGTTTCCTTGAATACAAAAGAGGCAATTGGGCTTTCAGATGTAAGGAGATGTTAGTTACATTACATTATTTGTAAATGAGATAAAGGAAAAGCAATGCCAAATAACCGTAGGGGCTTATCCCATTGAACGATAGATCGTGTTTGTTGTTGACAACAGTTTTCAGTTATGTGGGGAGTGCCCAAAGCAGACCGTCTGGTTCAACCGATTGCCAAAACTTTAATAGACAGAAAAAGGGACGGAATGTGAAGTTTAACATTTTAAGAAATACAAAATGTAACACTTATATTACTGTTAAAATGTACAATATGTGCCCAATTACAAATCTATTTGCTTTTGGTGAAAATTGTATTATTTATTAATAAACAAGCGAGTGTTTGAGTAGTTCACAGAGCCAAGATAAACTAGTACATTAGAATTTACGTACACGACTCTTAAGACTGAGAAGCTTCTTTTGTGTTAATGGAAGATGCAGGTAAACACATCCATGTGATTGCACCTTTAAAAAGGTAGTTTTTGATACAGTTTGTCGGAAATGAATACCGCTGCATCATACAGTTGTTTCGACCTTCTTGAACTCATCGGTTATACTAATGGACAAAAAGGCTGAAATCCAAAGCCAAAACTACTGTTGAAACAGAAGGTTCGTTAAATGTATTGCTTATATGGTTCAACCTTTTGAAATAAAATAGAAACATTATGGTGGTTCATGTACTAGATTACGAACATATAACGAAAAATTGAAAAAGCGGATATTGAAGTCTCCAAAAAGCACATGATTTCCTGCAACAAGCGTGGTAGATCTAATGATTCATGATATCTTCTGTCACATCTAGGACAGTCTCTGTAATTTCAGTTTAAATGGTGGAGATAATCAAACGTTACAAGACTACATTAGCCCTTCATTTCCACGGTAACGAGCAAGGTCACACGCCCTGGCAAATAATTAGGACAATAAGGTGAAGCCATTAGGGTTGATAGGCCCAATAACTATGGTGGCGTCGTGACATTTATCAATTATTTACAAATCAAGCATGTGTAGCGAGCCGCACACAAGTACATGTATAACATATGGTACTCGAATTCCTATAAAACAAACGGGGACACCAAAACTGTGGAACATAACAAATAATCATTGGAAATAGTGCATGCATATATCCACCTGCCAAAACCGACATCCGAGTGTTTTCGGACTTCACAATTAGAAAATAGAAATAGACACAAAAAATATCTATACGCTAATTAACGGCAACCTACTATAGCAATCTTTCGTTTGTCGCAAAGCTTAGGGAACTCGCCTAAGCCCCATTGAGCCGGTCAGCGAATGGTTATGATCTGTAGTCTGGATTGGATTGACCTGAATATCGGTATCAACAGAGTCGGGATTATATATTTGACATCTGCTAAACGTCGGTCAGATTGACCTGGGTATATGAGCCGAAATGAGTCTGCTAAATGCTCTTTCAATGCAAGACCATACCGTGCTATTCCGGAACAGCATGCGCGAATTTACTGTGACCAGCTCAAATGTGATAAAATCAGTAGCAGTTGTAAATGTCCAGTGATGAAAGACTTACTAGTGATATTATAATCGTCATGCGATCGAATTTAATATGAATTAAAATTATATCTTTTCATTCGCCTTTAAGTTATTCCTATCATGAAAATAACATCAATGCGTCATGTAACACAAATGGAAAAAAAGCCTCCGCCTTTCGTCACGTACAAAGCGCGAGACCGGCAATACAATGACTGTTGCTTTATACGTTTTGCGAAAAATGTAAAATGATATAAGAATGTCTTTGTAAATCTTATCACGATGATTATTCTGAATCAATAACAAGTATGTTATTTGTAGGTATAAAATATATCGAGTAAAATGGAAATCACATTACAAAATAATATTTTGTAAATATTGATAACGGTGCTACTGTATTGCACCTTATTCAACTCTAGAGTTTTATACTACGAGAAAATTTAGGGCAATTATCAGTCAGAGGTCAAGCGTAATCTAGTTGATTGGATCGAAGAAGTAGGGTAATTGGCATCGCTATAACGCACAGTATTAAAAAAAACCAATTCATGTTACATGTACCTGACGTTTAAATATCACTGATGCAATGTTTACCGTTATGTATAATTACGGCAATGAAGCTGGGTAAATCAGGTCTTGCCTGTTGAGAATTTTGCAACTTTCAGAGACATTTCTCGCCGCTTTAATTATTAAGGATTACCGTACCGCTGTCAAAAACGGTATAACTGTTTAGGGAACATTGTTTTTAGCAAGACTATAGGTTTCGTATGTAATTTCTAAAAAAGAAACTATACTCTCCTGGACCTAATATTGATTACCGATGAAGACTTAACCTCTGAACTGGTAACGGTAAGTCTTATCAAAGGAATACCCCGGCAAGGTAGTCATCTGGTCAAGTCCCATACAGGTACATCCAAAAATCAGAACATGATATACAGTATAATTCTCTAACCTTTTGCCCGGAATGGGACATGGATTTCAAGAGCACAAGACCCCTTAATACAATCTTGCGGAACGTGAGTTTAATCGAACCTCTAGTAATAATGTTTCAGCATTAGGAAACCATGTTTTTTTCTAGTTAAATATATTAATGCATAAATGGTAATTATCTTTGTTGTCGGTAGGTTGTGCCAGAAACCGGTCAGTGTATTGCCTGGCCAGACATCGTCACGTGTTACACCCGTCATCATTCGAAATATATTCATCACATGATCGAATCCAGTGGTCAGGAAACGTGACTCGTATAATATTCTGTAAACAGAATTGTTTATCATAGTTCAGGTGTCCTCTATTAAACGTTTGTATATGTAACCTGTAGCAGAACCGGACTGGGTTGAGCGCAGATGTCCAACTGCAAGTCTGGCTTCAGTACACAGTATTTGCATGTACGTTAAAACATGTAACTCTATATCTCTGCATCGGCTTCAAACCCTATATTTTGTCCCTGACACGAAGTTTGCTCAACTCATTTGGAAAACTTGGTCTATTTTATTACGCAACCATGTTGTAATTGTTAACACTTGCGTATATTTGCCAGTCTACCGAACTAGATATGTTGGTAGACATTGCCAACAGAGAAGCACTTTAAGGACGGTCCGTTGCATCCTTAATCGGTGTCTGTTACAAACCGTTTTACCGTGTACTGTGTCTCTGATACTCCAGCCTCGATTGATAAATAATAGTAGTGGTGTCTTTAGGGCTGAAAACTAAGAGGGGTGAGGAAAGAGTATACGAATTTGTGTAGCAGTTTTTGTTTGGGTTGGTCGCCGGCAATATTGTGGCCCAGTTAAACACATAACGTCGGTCAAGAGTTCGAAGTTTCCGGTTCGAATCCCGGTCTCGTCATGTACATTTCCCCGTCATGTTCCATATCAGTCATTACAATACAGTGACCTCTATATCACTCTCTAAGATCTGTACAGTGCAATTGTGTATTCAAATGATACGCAGTTTTTCCTAAGCTATCGTATCAAAACACTCGATAACATTTGTGATTACAATTTTTTTTTTGTACGTCCATCATTTTTACTACAACATATGTATGTATCTCATGTTCCCATGATAATTTATAAAAATATAGTTGTATTACTAAAACAGGATATTTTCTATCATTTCGTATACCATCAGACTACCAGAACAGATGGACGACAAACTTTGAAAATGTTTCTAGATTACTGGTACTCTATTGTTTGTATAGGACAAGCGATACATTTAATACATATATCTCGGTACTCATGTAACTTATAATTATACACGGGTGCTAATAGAGTCCAACAATCAAACACGTGTTTGTGACAAAAAATCCGTTAAATTACTCACCATTTCATGAAATCGTTATAAATTGCCGCATCTGAATCCATGTTTAAAGTAGTTTCGAGTTCCGGTGATGGAACTGACCTTTACGGTGTAATAATCCCTTGATACGTCGGGTTCCAATATACAACTAGCCACTAAATTCTAGGTGTAATTAATGACATATTCCATTTGTAGAGTAAGTCTATAGCGCACTGTATATTGCCTACGTAATAGGTCAAAGTAAAGAGGCCCACGGGACGTCACCACGCATTCCAAGATACGAGGATAGTCTGTTGCAATTAACCGTCACAATATTATCCTTTGCCTTCCGTAGATCTCTGTAAGTGGGCAATATAGCAGATAGATAGCTATAGCCGTTCTGTCCGTCACGCGTAATAATCTTACACTGACCACAGGCGATAAGTATTGTTTATACTTAGAGTATAATATATTTCCACTCGTTATCAGCACATCTTCCTCTTAAACTGACCACTGAAATACCCTCCAAATATCAAACCGTCACGGATCCTGGTTATGAATCTACCAGCGGTCAATAAACATTGTGTCGATTTGCTTGAAGCAAGGGTCACTCAATAGATAAGAAGTTGATATCATAATGAAAACGTACACGTGTACGCATTATAACGCCACTGGTCACCTGTCCGTTATCATTAGAACT
This sequence comes from Mizuhopecten yessoensis, assembly GCF_002113885.1. Lineage (NCBI taxonomy): Eukaryota > Metazoa > Mollusca > Bivalvia > Pectinida > Pectinidae > Mizuhopecten > Mizuhopecten yessoensis. Next base: position 4,341 of record NW_018485808.1, on the reverse strand, counting down.
AATTCGTCATCAGGTGAGGTGGTCAGCTTGACTAATGTTAGTACGGCCACTTAAAACTGGCCGTCAGTGACTTTTCAAAATAATCTGATAAACATACACCAATGGTCAGCTTGCTAATCACTGTGAGTAAATTGTATGCCCTTGTCCGGCCTTGTGTCCGTTGTTATGTCCGGTTGTATCCAGCCGTCATCTGTTTAACGTATTTTCCTTTAGAATACGGTTACAGAAGCCACATGATTCTAGTCGTCATGTGATCAGGAGAACTCGTTGACGATGTATCGGTCATACATTTTACCAGGTCATACCCAGTGTAAACGTATAAACGTGCTACTGATAATGACCAGCTCCCGACACAAATGTTTTGACCGGTCGTAAGGGTCAAGAGGTCATTGGATGCCCCTTTCACCCATCAAGATTAAATTCGTTACATAAATACAAGTCGAGTAGGTGGTTACTCAGTGCCGCCGAAATCTCCGCTTGATAGATTTAAAATAACATAACATTTCCAGACCATAAAAACTTCCATTAACGATAGAAAAAGTTTGCAAAACAATTGTAATAAAATTCGGGAGCTTTTAAAAGTTTCACGTAACATCCTCTGAAATGCCGAACAGGTTTATACGGATAGGTACACTACTAGGTATAACATGTACTTCCATTACGATACATTTGTAAGTCAATTCGAATTATTCAAACACCGATTCGTGAGAATACAATGTACTACTAAGAGTAATTGATAAAGACAGGATTATGAGAACTATCATAACCACTCAAATCAACGAAAATATTTTAAAATGTTGCGGTCTGGATAAACCTTGCTAGAATAATTCAGTACATGTACAGGCGAACGAGGAACAAAACTGTTCCTTTCATATCTCCTATCGCATCAAACATAAAGACAATTCAGACAACATATCATGCTTTTTTATGGTCACCAGCTGTCACAGATCAAAACTGGGCTTGGAATCATGAGCCCAGAATAACATTAAATATAACCATGACTGAATATCAGCTGTTGAAACCGATGCATTAATTACCGGTCATTGCTAGTATAAAAAGTACGTATGCCCCGCACTGAGCACCGACAACATCATGAAACAAAACTTCTGATACCGTCATGATGTAGGATGATGCTCTGTGATTGTCTAAATTAACAAGGCAGAACAGAAAGTATGCTTTCGTATATTATCGAATTTCGTAAATGGCATGTACCTGGCGATTCATACAGTAACAGAACATAGGAAAAATCATACATGTTAATGTTTGAAAGAAAGCATACATGTTCACTCTTATACATACCTTAAACTTGCTTCTTTCAGCAAATATCAGGGTTTGAATGTATCTTTGGAACGATATTCATAGTAGAACACAATGTTTTAGGTATGGAAAATATTGGTCAACCTTTTTCTTTACGCAGCCAATGAAAAATTCCGTTATTTACAACTTCCGGTGTGAAATTGTCAATCCATTACAATTCGAAACACTTCCTGTGTCAAAACTCATTTCCTGTAAAGCCCTCGACGTGTGTCAAACGTCACCATCATAGTGTGTTAACTGAAGACGACGGGTACTCGACATCCCAAGCCTCGTAACCATCGCAATCAGTCGCCCCCAGTAAGTATGAAACTGCACAGGAGTTCTTACGTTATCTCCTCTAATCTGATCGTTATTGTTGAAAGAATAAAATGGCGAGATCGTTATATCACTTTTTCATGTTAACAAATTAAAAAAGAAGAAGCTTCATTTCGAGACGCGTCCCCTTAGGCATATCAATGATTGCATGATCCTTAGTTCAGCTCTAGATCTTACCACCTAGTCATTGACTAAAGCTGGTTCTCAACCTATCCAATCGTCCCACAGGCAAAGACATGAAAGCTATATGTGTAACATCGCGCAAAGGCACAATCTAGCGACATGGAGATACTCAAATCGTATACACACTTTTACAAAACAGATACAAAAAGTAATACATGAAAGTGCAGTTCAGGGTGCATATGATACCGATATGCATTGCGTCACCGCGACGCATGCAGTGGTACATGTACATGTGTACGTTTGGTATATGTATGGTGTGAAATCGGTACCAAAACAAGCGGAGGCAATGATGGTAAAGTGGAGAGGGTAAAATCAATTGTGCACCTACGTAATGAACGAAGAGACTCTTATTACCAACCAATCAAAGTATAACGTAATAATGGAACAAAGGATACTCCATTTTGTGGACGCGGGGGCCGGGAACAGATTTGATTAGACAACGTTAAAGAGCATAAAGGCATCCATTACGCGGATTACCGCACTTATTGTAGAGAGTTATAGGCCAAAAAGCACCAGGAAAGATAACACCCATCTGTTTCAATGTTCCTTCATGTACACTCCGAACTATATGCAAGATTGACGAAATGTTCAATAATGATATCATAATCTCCTCAACCCCATGTCTCCATACATTATTTGGATTTTTAGGCTTTTTGTGGACGTGATGTTTTATTTCCCCCGCCGTGTGATCAATTCTATGCAATCAGACACGTTGTTATACAGATGTAAAGATGTAAATGTTCTTATCATTTGCAGCATGAATCTATATTACATGCATGTTACAAACCTATCATTTACTGCAATGAGCTCAATATATAACCTATCTTCGCTGTTAGACAATGCATGTACATGTATCTATAGTTAATACGTAATAAACTTATCTTTATCTACTATCAAACGTTGGGCCAACAACTCCCTGATTAAGGGCCATTGACGCCAGCACATTGTATATGATTCGCCCGCCTTTGTCTTATGTGTTCTCTTTGCCTAGGGATTACCTTGATATTTTGTTTTGGCTGGTTTATCAACATTTAAGCAATGTAGAAATTAAGGGCAAGTGCGAGTGGTATAATTATACACAAGGTCCATGAATGACTGACGGGACGGACAAACTGACCGGACCGAGACGGCATTATAACTGTGTTACTACAACATAGGACTGCAGTATGAACGTTCGGGAATCCCCGTGGTTGTAAGCGATGATAAGTCCCATTTACATTACACTCGGTAATCAATGCCAGATACGTGTTCTGATTAGACTTATGATGATCGACATCAAATGCTCATGAATAAATTAGGTATGGAATGTGTATGGTCCTCGAGTGAACAACTTTGGAGAGAGTTACTGCCCTTCCCTCGCTAAACTCATACATCGCCGAAGCAAAGCGTGTTCACAAACCGAAGTAACATTGGCGAAAATAAAGAACCATGTACTTTGGGAACTGAAGCACGGACTTCTGCCGAAGAGGTTATTCCATGATAGATACAAGTAGTTGGTCAACAGATAATGACCACGGCAGAATGACCACATAAAGAAAATCAATTTTGATTGGCAACCGCTAGTATTAACTCCAAGGTGACATATGTCATACCAGTCCACTGCGGTTAAGGTATGAATAATTCATCGATTAAGAAGTATTCAGTAATATAATCTAGTGTATAAGTTAAATTCTAACATTGCTTACAGCCACTGTGAATTAGTCAAAATTGTTTTGTTTGTCCTCTTGTTACTATATATTTACCTTCTGTCACGTTAAAAAATCTCTAGAAACACAAAATAGGACACAAAACTATTTCAATGTTATGAAATTCCGAATAATTGCAAATTATGCCAAAATTGCAAACGTTTTCACTGCATCATAGCAATTTCGACCATTTATCAGTCTTCGGCGGTTCTGTACACTTAAGCTTAAACGAATGTCCCGAAACCGATAGGTAGAAAAACAGCGGATAGAGAAAGCTTCGATTACATCCTTTTAAAGTATGTAAGTCATTTATATAAACAAATCTGTAACTATTTGCATGCTTTTCTCATGTAAAATATTTGTTATCTAACGATTGTCTCGAGAATAGAACTGCTGTAATACAAAATGTAGGCAGCGTTGAATACGAAATGTAGGCAGCGTTGAATACGAACTCTTCTACTAAGAACCTTACATCTTGTTTAAGTTGCTTAATTACTGTAGCAGCTTGTCAGTAAAACTTACCTGTTATTACTAAAACACGGTTTAGTAATCGTTCACTTTGTTGTTTTACAGTGTAAGTCAAACCAACAACGGACAGCTCTAACTCGGTCTGCATCAATGACTTTATAATCATTGATCATTCATTAATGCCTCCATTCATGAAATAACACATTGGCTATTACAACTGCATAGTGCTGATACGTCGTCAGAAATATTGATTCTATCACAGCCGGACCTGTACCAGGAACAAATTTGCAAGGTCAAGTTTAGTTGACGAAAACCATTAAACGTTATCTATTCAGAGTCAGACCAGAACGAAAATAAATAATTCATTATCTAT
>NW_018485807.1:0-12213 GCF_002113885.1 Mizuhopecten yessoensis | reverse complement strand
CATACAATAGGAGTCCTGTTATATGGTAAAATTTATAAGAATGTTTGTTTTCTGGCTTAAGTGATGTTTTGAGTATCTGATTTATTTTTATTTTAGTATATTTTCTTTTATTAGACCTATACAATAGGATTCAGACAAAAGGATGAGAACCATGTCATCACGCTGACGCATCATATTGATAGTAAAGATATAGAAATCTGAATTATGAAATCATATTTCCTATACACTTTGTGCGTTTCTAAGGTCGAGTTGGACACCATTCACTATAAGCAGACCTATAACACTACACATGATTTGACACTAACACTAACACTTTCCTGATCTCTTGAGCGAAATGACGTGCATTTAAATGTTCTTCTTGTTGATCGAACTTAATTGCATTGTAGATCATTTAGAATGTTTATTGTTTGATATTTCAGTATATCTGGCCTGCGGGTCATATATGAACCGAGTCGTATTACGCCCTTCAAATCACTTATGTGTATATTATGATACTAACTATGTGATATTCGAGAGTCATCTTCAGTTCACATCCCAACATATCCCCTGTTTATTATGCCCATAGCCTATGATTTTTAGGAGTAACATTTGTGTTTCTTTGCTTTGTAAAATGCATTTTATCTTGTTGTGTCGAAAACAATAGGTGTTAATGTGAATGATAATCCATTCATGATCTGTACATAATGTTTGGCATATATCCCCTTGGGTGACTTGTGTATTTTCTGGAATGAAGTAGGTGACTTTTAATCGTTTTTGTATTCTTTAGAATTGTACATAAAATTGTATAATTTTTAGAACCAGTGTATTTCTTGACCTTTTGAGAGGCATAACGCGAACGGAATCTGGGTCCATTATAAGTCAGAATTGTTTTTGAAATAAAACTAATACTTGATTGGTCTTTCACCAAATCTGACACTAATAATAATGATAATAATAATAAACTTTATTTATTGAGGAAAAAAACCCCAAAACGGTGAGCTTTTATATATGTTATGGAATTACATGTTCAATGATATAATTCAGGGAAGAAGTCTTAATTATTTTATCTGTGGTTTTTTTATTGATTAAAAAGAAAATCTCCTGGTAAATGATATACAATAATTTCTTTAGTATACTTGAAATAATCAGTAGACTGACAAATGTTATGGACGTTTGGTTCTCTGTAAAGTAACGGTAACAAAATCAAAACAGGGGAGTAAGCATGGCAAGTGTAGTCTTTGAGAAACAAATCCTGTCAATAAGATGAAATGTATTTTTTTTTATCAAAATAGCCGACATGGTTCTGTATACCTTCACCACAAAAACAAGAAAGGATAAAACAAAATCAAACTTTAATACTTATGTTTATATCTTGTTTTTAAGTTGTCAAAAGTTTTTAGGGGTATACTTTGTATGATTTTGTTTTGAAAATTACAGTATGGATAACATGGTGTGTGCTATATAATATAATATATTTTCCTGGCCGAAGTGCGATGGAAGGTACTTATTTTGAAACTTAAAATTATTTATGCATTTCTTTTTGCAAAACAAATATACGCATTATTTAAAACACATCACGTTCATTGAACAGGTTATGAATACAAATATAACAAAAATAATGTTTATTTTCATTTTTTAATTTAATATCAAATTCCTTAACTAGGTTTGGCACATTAAAACAATACACATGTTATAATTTCTACATTAATACTAATCTCATCAGTAAATAAGTATAGCGACACATCAAAGCCATGGCCCCTACATTGTTTCACAGAATTGCAGATACTATTCTGAAATAAAAATGTATCTGGAACAATAACAATCCTTAACAACATGGTAATGAAGGTAAGTTTTGTGTTATATCAATTAATAATAGTTACACGGTACAGCATTCCAGACAATTAAAGATAAATATTTGTAGTTATAATGACGTAATAGCTGCCGACTTATATCTTGTAATGATGTCCCGGTTGTATGATGGCTAAAGATATGTTTATTGGGGAGATGACTAGTAAACATTATCGACTCTCACAACAACCCTGTAGAACATTCACGTGTTACACACTTTATGACTATCTGGTATATTTCAGTACAGCAAATATGCCGGTGGGGTTCTAACCTACGTGTATGTTCAACCCACTACTGCATTACCTGTGTACCATATATCACTTTATTTACCAGGAATGTTGGGTTACCACAGGTCAATTTTCAATCTAAATTATTCTCTTCATAAAAATAGTTGATTTTGTGTGCGGTATTTGTTATTCATTTTTTCCCCGGCGTAGAGTAGTTGAGACCGATTTTTTTGGCTCAAAACACGTTAAAAACCCTTACCAAGTAATGCCTGCAAATCCATTAGTATTTATCTGTACTCTAATCAATAAATAGGGTGTATTAGTAAACACTTTTTCTTATTTTATAAAGAGCGTGTGTAGCAATGAATGGACATGGTATACAGTCGGCTTTCTACTTGGTTAAGGCGATACTCAGCGCTACCATGCACCGCGATCGCAGGTTAGCATTAAACACACACTGTACCCGGGATTATTATTTCCCAATTAACGGTAGTGCGTCAGTGAAGTCTGTTTTAAACGGGAAAGTGTTTTGAACCTATTTACACGTCTCACTGGATGAACGCCTGAGAGGACGATGTACTTATCATACAGATTATCAATAGAATAATCTAAATGTACACAAGTGCAAAATGTCGGTTCTCATGTGCCTAACAAACCGCAGCAGTTGATACACACGTCTTTGTATACCCTTTCTGCTTCCTTTTAGCTATCAGCTAAGGTATACATTTACAATTGGTTTTGATATATTGCACACTATTCAATTTAAGCCTTTCCCAAGCAGCCATCATTCTCACTCTCGCTACTCTATGATTAGGGAGGAGTTCCAAACAAATCTTTGTACTTTTCACGCACTCTACAGGGAGCATAACACACAGACAAACATGTCCTCGGCCTAGACCCCATATTGGGACGGAAAACAATCTGGAGTCTAGTCATTGTTTATTCTGTTCAGTAGGAAGAATGAGAGATGACAAGGACACAGTGTGATATTCATATCAACAGACATATCCTGTAGCGAGAAAGTCGACTTTAGTTCCCGTACCCATTTCAGTTTGTGTGAAAATATCCTCTATGTAAACATGATACGGGGATATTTTTATGGAATTTTAATTTAGGTTTTAAATAAGGTTTTAAATGCTAACATCAGTTTTAAGAATAATAAAGAGTGACAATAAACGGCAGTTGCTCATATTTCGCCTTACATCTTTAACAGGGATTGCTTTACTGGTCTCGATAAAGATGTAAATGTCACAGATAGCTTGTCATAACGCTGAGGGAAATGAGGTGTTATATATCCTTGTGAACGAAAATTTACCTATCTTGATAAATACCCTTGACACATCGAAGTATAATCCAAAAACATCTCCATAGAAAATCCCCGTAAAAGACATCAACTATGAAAAGCTCAAATATATAAGGAAACGTCTATGTTTTTACCAGTAATCTTTGTACCCGTCAGGGGGGCTCTGCCATTGACAGATGCGGTTGTTCAGTTTCATATGAAAACTGGGGCCTCCACTCCTCGCACCGACTCAGTATTATGTCTCTGGACTGTGTCGAAAGTTAATTGACTTTGCCTCTCCCACTGGCGATAGTTGTCGGGTACTACATACCCCGGGTAACATCCTATGACGTCGCCGCCGCACTGTCCTGGCGCGGAGTACCTATTACCTTGATTAAGTGAATTTTTTTTACCGTTTTGGTTGTTGCTTTTGATCTGTTCCACTTCACTGGACCAAATATCACTATCAGAACACCTTCCCGAATCCTGACTGTCCGAGGAACTCCGCAGGCTTTTCGAATATCCATTGGAATCGAACTTAGATCCTGAGTGCGAATCTCGCGTTTGAAATATATCCAGAGATTCGTACTCTGTTGTAACACCACTGCTTAACTCCTCCTGTAGCATCACATAATTCCCATCAGGATCCTGTACCAGGAAAGTTCGGTCACTGATCTCCGTAACTTCACAGTCCAGAAATGCCCTCAGAGAATCAATGTGTTTTATCTGGAACGTAAGGCAAGCGTTATGCACGGGGTAGGGTCGAATGTTTTTTGACTGTTTTAAGGCAAGCTGAATGTCCAACCCAGGTTGTGAATACAACTGAAATATACAGAATCCTGGTTTGCTGCTTTCTATTTCCATATCGGTTACACATCTGTAGAATTCCATCATCTTCTGGAAATTTTGAACGTGATATAAAACACGAAAATGTTCATTTCCACAATGTACTGGACAAACTGACCATAAAGGCATGTCGTCTGCCAGCCCGTAAAACTCCTGGGCGGCCACGGCCCTGTCCGGTGTCCATTTGCTGTGTAACTCCACTTTGTGGTGAAACTTCCAAGGTTTTGTCTTCAGACATTTTTGCACGTCCGCTGCCGACATTGAACCGTGCTCATATAGGAATAGCATAATGCTAATAGAAGGGACCATTACAATATTTTCCTCGCAATGTGACGGACGCGTTTGATTTTTGTTAGTCCGAATCTTCCATTCAGCTGCATTGTCATTTGCAATTTGTAACATTTGGAAAGATGGATCGATCCATTTCATCAATGGCGAGACAATTTTCTTAAATCGTCCTTCCTTTCCAGGTGGCACAGAAATATTTAGTCTACATTTATATGGATTTTGATGATAATCCATCTCCATGGTATATATACTTTCCAATACGTACCACTAACACAGTAAAAATAACACTGTCACACAGAGGCACATCGTCATTCACCGACTCGGAGGCGACCTCGCAAAGGAAGTTATGAAGCACGGGGAAACACAAGCATTAGTCTCGTACACTAGTTTACAGGTTACAGTGCTTACACCAGAGCGTAATGTAAAAGCAGACAAGCGTAACCAGTAACTGTATATGTGATACAACCCAGACGCTAATCAATATCTGTTTATATTAAATCCGGAAAGCTTCGTAATTAATCCGTATCGATAATTCTCCTACATGATTGGTAATAAGGCATGCCTGTTGTCTGTGGCCGTCGTTGAAATGATTGGAATTTGTTAAAATGACTGTGTCTCCGATGTTCCGTTACCCCCACACCGATAACTCTGCCAGTTTGCCATGTGCGTTTCTTTAACGTATTATAACTGTTCAGACAAACCTATTCTCATCGCATGAGTACATTCCATTGACCTTTGGTGACCCGATTGGCATTGTCATTTGATTGGCTGATGGGCGGGAGTATACCTAACAATTACACACTCTGCTCCGTAGTCTAATGAATACATACCTACAGCGGTAGGCCTATCTCTCACATAGCCTGCTCCGTACCGTTTAAAAACCAATTCACTTTTCCCTTTGTGAGGCTTACGATGTGGGTCGGACATTTAAAATGTTTATAAACCACCTTAAATATTAATTATCACATATCGAATGGGAGATTTATCATTCCTGATTGACAGTCTTATTGGACAATTACAATATGGCTTACAACCTGCTCAGAAAGCCATTTCTGTGACATTGTGTTGGGGTCAGCGTGGTTTGTAGGGGGCACATGATATCCCAAAACAACCCATACAGTATATAAGAACATTAAGGTCTTCACGCGTACCCATCACAAAGATAATTGACATTCGTGTGAAATGTTGTAACAGAATCCGCTTCATGCAAATACATGTAAATCAATCTCATTCCTAATACTAAATAGGTTTACACCTCAGACGGCCGGCAAACAGTAGAATGAAGTAGTAATGAAATAGCATGGTATCAAATTTATATTTAGAATATTTCAAATTTTTATCTTTTAATTTTAAAATTTCTCTGCAAGGAAAAGACTTTCATTAAAAACATCGTGACGAGTTGGAATATGTGATATTATTTAGTATTAAGCATGTCGTATCATCCCGAAACACAAAGCGCTTTATACTCAATAGAATCCACATTATAATCAATCACGGTTTATTTTCATTTCCTGACCTTCACAATACATACAACAGGAGTACGTGGACGAGGAACAAAGGGGTCAGTAGTTTTATAAGAACTTTTATTATGTTCTTCTTTCTAAGTCTAGTGGCTACCGTAAACGTGGTGTAGGATGGCTGTTTTTAAGTAGAAGCTAATAATAAAAATGCCATATAGATGTTTCGTGCATGAAGAGTACATTCTCTGGTTTCCTATTTCAATAATGCAGTCAGAATGATTTTTCAAAATCTCTCGTTACAGAAGTTGAATTCATACGAGTGTTTTTCACCAAATAAATTAATTGGGTGCATTTTTTAGCTATGTCTTCAGATCAGTATCATAATAGAAATGTTCCCTTCTCAGAAATGTCGATCTAAGTTTACGTTTAAAACCTGTCTTGTGTTGATGATCAATTACCTGTCAAAGCCTGTCACAAACGCTATTAGCTAGTCTACGTTTCTCTAGGATGTTCAGGGCTTAACATCTTAAAAATGATATATCTTAAACGGATTCTACATTAGCGTAAAACGCATTACCTCACAGCTTCTATCGATCGAAAATAAATGAGAAGTAATTAATATCAAAGATGCCTAGCGTTAATAGCGAAGTAAAATTGCAGCATTAGGATAGTTTTAAAGGGAAATCGTCCCGCCAGCTCTCCTCCATTAACGGAGATTGTATTTGGATATATCAAAGTAAATTTACCGAGAAAATCGATATTCTCATTGAAATTGTATGGTGTAAACAATATTGGCACAATGCTGTGTTTGTGGTTTTAAAGATATCGCTTGTCATAGAAGGTGACATTTACAGCAAGTCAAAAGGCACGAACGATAGAAAATAACAAGATATCAGCATTCCTTTGATTAAGCAATTTATAAATATTTATGAAAAGAAACTTTATTGATATAATGATCGATGATCCTATTACTTAACAACCCTACTAATGATGATATAAAGTTTATTAAAAATTCTATCAAGAGTAATTTCATCGTGGACGACGTTTTCGGAATTAGTGTTCTACGCGTACATTGTAGGTTAAAAAACTTGTCTGTTTCATGATCCGTCACGTACAAGATGTATTCCAAAAACGTCGAAAAAGATTTGTTGATCCATCTTATAAAAGTATATATAGATGTGGTTTCTCCCCACACGTCATTCAAACGTCTTAGCACCTGTTTGTGTTATAACAATAGATAATACACTGAAATGTTGCGTACCTGTAAATAGAAATTGTGTGTAAATGCTAGGACGATTCCATGAGCTGAGAAAAATGAGTTAATACAAATTGTTGTGAATATCTGTGAAGAGCATCAGTTTTGGAAAAATACTTCCTTAAAGCATATACATTCAGTTATTCATATCGTTACAACGTCCTAGATGTACCCTCCTGTCAATCAAATCCGTAAAACTGTTTGATAAAAAATAATGCTCCAATTATAACATATGATATAGTGATCATAGGTTATCTTAAGTATATTGACGACAGACAATTACCCAATTTGTTTATAACATATGATATAATGATCCTAAGTTAAGTATATTGACGACAGACAATTACCCAAATTGTTTATAATTTGATAATAATTGTCTTCCCCTATAAATACTTCCCTTCAAATCATGAAAAGATGTATTGCTATCCAATATCTGATAAGCACCGGACATTTGTCATTCCCCCTTTCTGTCTCGCCTTCATCCAACCACGAATAATCTCCTGTGTGTCGCTCTATATGATGTTGTTGTTTACTGTGAGGGGTCGGATCACACTCGTCATTGTCAATGTAAAGCGTGTACGGGATCACATTCACCTGTAAATGACGTTAGTGCCTAATTACAGTGACGATAATTAGCGTGCACTTTTCCCCGAGATAACATCGATTACACAGGGCAGCCTCGCATTACACATACGCGCTGACGCATACCACACATAATAACTTTCAGTTAAGGAAATTGATTTTTATATTATGATTTGTTTACTGAAGAGGAAAAATGTTAAAAGAAAGCAACTGAACACATGCTTTATATATTTGAATGACAATCGTGTTCGTAATGTATGTATCCTTAAGTGGAATGACAGTAAAGACAGAAATGATTAAACTACCACAGGTAATGTTTACCTCACCATTTCTGACAAATATCACATCTATAATTAAGTCAGTACGTAAGCAAAAGTAATCTTACATCATTAAAAAAACCGACATGGAATTATTGCCATGTTTGTGCTACATTTACACCATGGCGACGTCACACATTAAAGATTGACGGGAAATATTGTTGTGTCCGTTATAAATATGTTTTCATCATTCTCAGTCAATTTGTTTCTGAAGACTTAAGTATATCATCAATAACAAATCTTAGCTAATGAAAACTAAGGTAGATCTGAGAGGTTAACCGGTGCCCGTAAGTGATATGCATTAATTGAAATAAATACGCACAATTCCACAATAGCTATTATGAATATATGAATACACTTTGAAGAATGTCGTCATTGAACCTGCAAGAATGCAAACAGACATCAATATATGTTGGTGATTGATAGTTCATGTCCGTGCTTGCTTCAAAGGAAGTAAAATAGAGAATTATCAATCATAAATTTATTGAGGTTATCTGAAATAGGATATCATTTTTTTTATACATTTTGCCAGTTTGATTAAAGACTTGTTTGATATGGTGTGAAAACGGACAATGTTAGACGATTGTGTAGATTTTATTCTTAATTTTGCGTATAAAACATCAACCGTATCAGTTGTCAAGAATACTTAACCCTCTACAGAGTTATTCTTTCGGTCAGGGAGATATTGTTAAATTACAACCAAGTAATTCACTTTCTTAAAACGTTTGTCGAAAAGCTCTTCGAAATCAATATAATTGTAATTTTTTATATGAAGTATTTGATTTTTTTAAGTGGTATTTTTTTTTTTATCTTTATGCCAATAAATAAATTACGAGAAGTAAAAATGACATGTTTATTGGCCTTGGGAACAAACGTCCAAGTAGAGATATACAGTACCCGTTGCCGGTATACCTGTATGTGTTTATGTGTCACACATATCACATCATCATGTCAGATCATATCATTCTCTCAGTAATCATTGTAAGTGTTCTGTACGTTAAGGAGACACACTCGTGAATGTCACCCTATCTTGTCAATTTAACTGGCGTTAGCATATGATAACAAAGACGATAGATAATCGAATTCAACTTGCATAAGGTTTACTAACCCTCATATCAAATTGTTTATGGATTAGTATATGTAATATTATCGTATGTCTTTACTATGATATCATATTGGTGGTTGATTTGTATGGGTATTAGTTGTGTTTCAAATCCGGCTCGATATTCATTTCGGTGCCTGGTGCGCAAGTTCATGATCACCTGGCAATACTCCATTAGTACCAATAGTTGTAGGAAAAAGCTCCCTGTCGCAATCTCAGGGCTATCAAATTCGTTGTTACAGACCTAAAAACAACAGCATTTTTCTACTGTGCCTCATTGAGTTCATTTACTGCTCCAATATTCGTCATGAGTTCAGTCGCCTGCAGCATTTTATTGTTTTCTCGTCTCAGCAAAGTTAAGCGAGAAAATCTGTCGCTTTCTATCAGTTTGATCTACAGGAACATTGCCTGGTTACAACACTAATAAATAACTGTTCTATCATAGCCAGATCCCTCATGTGTTTATGTCCGAAATATTTTCCCGAATTCTTCTACTGTCAAATAAAATCTCTTCAGTTCTTAATGTCGTCAAAGTTCAGAGACTGGTGAATCGGTAACCGTTGAAAAAAAAAACGCCAATGCATTTCCTGCCAGTAGTTCGTTTAGGCTGGCTCAACGTCTATCTTGTGTCCTCTTCTATGTAAAAGCATTCAGCAGAATTCTAAAGTTGGCAGTCCCACCGCTGGCACCAATTTGATACTTAGAAAAAAAGTCGATTGGTTATCCGGAAAGTATAAACTGAGAGAACCAAGTCTAAATTAGGAATGCATCATTATAGTAAAACAATTTACGCACACCAATCATGCAGCTCACTCATTTTCTTAACAAATAATAGATATATGAAAATACATAAAATACATATCAAAGTTCATGTAGCTAATTATACAGGAATAGGGAGTCTATGTAGTTGCATATTTCCCAAATATATTCGTTTTGAGACGTTATAAACGACCAAGTTCAATCTGGCACACCTGATCAGATCCAGTTTCATGCTTGAATCCGCAATGTTAAATACTAAGCAGACAACAGTGTCGTTGACACACCAAACATTCTAAGTTCAAAAATCTTTCTTAGATACCATCAACTATTTACGCCAGTCATCCAGCACAGCCTGCTCGATTTCCCAAATAATACATTGACCCTTGACCCTGATATCTCATTCGAAGTCGTAGCCGGACATGATGCTCTTTTGTGCAGGTATGTCATCTTGCACGGTTTTATGGCTTCTGTCCCGTCATTTAAAGCATAGACTGTCGTCTTGATTCACAGTCATTGGAGTTCTCGGGTACTCCTGACATTTAACTGCACTATATACAGTGTACCATGTGCACGTTTACTCGTGGCGTATTTCCCGCTTGCGAGACCGGTATGTTAAGTTACGAACCTAAGAAAAGAAAAAGTGAAAATAATGGCTGCATAGTACTTTCTCTCATGTCCTGTTGATGATGGATTGTAAATGTTATAACAATCCACACTCATGTCGTAATAATCGTCTATTTTTCATATGTGATAATAATTTGCCAATTAAAAGCACCTTCAATTACTTAAGTATCTGTAATTACTTTAGAAATTACCCGACTGGCGCTTTTTCTTTTTTGTTTGATATTGAAATGCTTGTTTCTGATTAGTGGAATAATATCGATATTAAGATTAATGCTTAATTCTTTTTGTAAGATGTATAGAAAACAATAAACGTTGCACATAAAAAGTGGTTGTTTGTCTTTTAACTGAAGTTAAAAGAATTCGGTTTCATGCAGTCTGTAAGGCGTATACGGCTCAACCAGATACAGAGAAAACCTTTTCTCAACTTTCCACGTACGTGCAAGTCTCGACTAAAAATGACTAATTTTTTTTCTTACATATCTGTAAAAGCTTCTGCTGTTTCGGCAGCGTTAGTATTCACGTATGTACTGGATGATCCCTCTATAACTCTGTTCACGACACTAATTTGGTCATGGATGGCTGAACATATTCATGCCGTTCGATTCCCTATTTTCTGAACTCAGTATTAAGAGGTTAACATAAATTCAGAATAAACGAACGGAATGACAGCGAAATTATTAACGTTAGATATCAAATAGAAATCTGACGTAGGTGAAATATCAACAGAAATGTACACAACATTTGAATTTATATTAATAAAATGATACACAACTCTTTATCAGAGTGGATAATAACACATGTACACATACAAACTACCAACTGGTCCTACACAATACATTATACACTTCAGAGTAAATAAATTTATAGATGATTTAACTTGATTCACGACTTATCCTGTTTGTTTTGGTCATTCTAGCGGCACTGATGATAAGGTGTACGTAGTACCAGATGTCAGCCTAGTAAGGCCACCTAACACCATGTAATAACATCAGACCCCTACACACAGCACTTCTGAAGCAAAACATTCGAATTACGGTCAAAGACACCAATGGTACGAAGTTAGGATTGACTTCAACATATAGGAAGTTCATCTACATATCTGATAACGGGATCAGCGAGGAGCGAAGTACCTTTACAGAGTCTAGTAAATACACCAACATCATAACAAGTTCTAGGAGACACCCACTTCCCTCTCTATGTACCACCATGGAACAGGTGCGACGTGTCCGTGTTATACCGTATCCCACCTACTCTAATTCAATTAGGTAGATTACAGTTACAAATAAGTAAAACATTCAGATTTAAAAATACTTAGAACTATAGTATATCCTTGACGTTTCTTTGTATCCGTAAAGTCTAAACTGTTTACGTGACAGACCCAGTGATTAACTGCGATTCATTAAGTTAAACAGGAAGGTTTGCTGTGATGTGTAATTCAGGAGTGTTCAACACTACGGAGGTTGATGTCGCCTCAATTATAAAGGTGTGAAGAAACTAAAACACTGATACAGCAATAAGTCATTTAAGTATCTTAACTCTTTAAAATGTTTACGGATTCCCCCGGTGATTTAAAAGTGATTAATCAAATTTGTAACCGTAATTAATTAGTCAGGAGAGGTTGTATACGTCATTAATTAGTCAGGA
>NW_018485806.1:0-12157 GCF_002113885.1 Mizuhopecten yessoensis | reverse complement strand
GGATAGCTGAGTTGGTCAGAGCGGCAGTATAACAATCGGAGGTCCAAGGGTTCGTCTAGCCTCGCCATCTTTTTACAATCAGAACACTGCTGATGATTACAGTTTGTATTTTGTCTTCATTATGTTTTCATTAAAGTCCTGCAAGACATAGTTTTGAAAAGTCTTGTTTTTTTGGTTTTTTTTTTTTGCAGACTAAAATTAGTTATTCATTAGAAGTTTCCGGAAAGGTCACGGACTGATTGTTTAAGGAAGATTCTGTTAAGGCAATTTCCTGAAAATGTTATGTCCTTATGGTTAAACTTTCGAGTAAGATTGTGCTTTGACTATGACAATTATGTAGTAGCTGAATGTTCATAGAAAACTTCATTCTATAAATAAAACTATTTATGTTTCTGTTCAGGATAAAGGCAATGGAAAACAACTATCAGAAAGAAGCAGTGGTAAACCTTCGACAGATAAAGGAAATGGGCGGAATTACACTGAAAGGTCAAACGGGAAAAACCAGGCAGAGAAAGGAAACGGGAGAAATTCATCCGAAAAAGCAAACGGGAGAAGTGCAATGGATAAACCAAATGGACGAAGTGCACCTGACAGAGGTAGTAAACATTCGCTTGATAGATCTTCTTCAGAAACCGAACAAGTGAGAACAAAACCACCTATACCGAAAAAACCAGCATGTCTGCTACAACACCAAACATCTTTACCCACCACCGTTGTTCCACCAGTACCGGCACCCCGGCCCGGCCTACCTCCCAAAGACACACAGAAAAGCGCAGAAGGCAGCCGGGAATCCCTAATAGATAGCCCAGTGTCGGAAGATGGACCATCTAGTTCCGGTGGTCAATCGAGACTCCGAGGTAAATGTGATGTACCACTGTCCATAATGAAAACTAAATCATGATCATGATTTCAATTTATTACAGCTTTCTTATTATATATTGTATCACGCGGGCGCTATGAACAAACAGCATATAGCATGCATTTTTAATTAATGGTTTACTGATATTTCTCCGAAATGTATCCGATGCTTCTTCTCCAGGTTTTCTTTATTGTGCTATTTGTTGATCTAGGGCTCCCCCTGATTACAAAGATTAAAGTGGTGATGAAAATGTACTAGTCGCTTCCACTTTCCGTATCACGTAAAGCTAGCTTGTATTGAAAAATACATAGAATGCAAAAAAATCGAAGATTTGTCCCTGTAGACCCAATTTGAAATTGATGAGACTGGTATACGGTGAGTTACGAGTGTCAATCTGTGCCGAACTATGGTAAAATCAATCGTCCATGTTTGGCCGTGCTTGTATATCAATGCTGTGAGTGCCAGTTCTAACATTTACTAGCTACCACAGGCCCAATGATACCAAACAAGGTAGATTTTCAGTGTAATTGTGTATATATATGAAAATACAAGGTGTTATAAACATCAAAGGTAAGACGGAGCATTGGGCTAATTGAAGCTCACAAAGTTTCGATGCAAGACATTGATTACCACGGCGGAAAATCGAAAAGAGAACTCAATAAAAACAAGAAAAGAGCAAATTCAGATAGGATATTAGGGCTTGTACACGGACGGTATTGCGTCTTTTGATTTATTTGTTACACATTTCCCATGCGATGGAACCCACTGAGGCCAAAAAGTATTGCATGATTTTGAAAGCTGGGATTTCAAAGTTGTCTAAAGAGATTCTATAAGGTTAGGAGAACAACACAGACTGCGAAATTTCCTGAAACTAGGCGATTGAGATTTCGTAATTGCTATTGTTAACATTGACTTTGAATAAGCGTTGATTCATAGAAGGAAATATGACTTAACAGAATACAAATACAGATCGCATGAGAAAGTCAGTGCGTTGTTTTTATATCAGGGGATAGCGTTTCTTCTCTAGCTGTTAACGAAAGAAAGAAAGGAAAGAAACGTGTTTCATTTCTTGATTTGTCGATGAGCGCGATTCGTCAGCTTGAAAACTGTTATATAATGATTATGGGGAGTGATAATTTGTGTGTTGAATCATGTGTTCGTAATAAAACTCCTAACTTTTAATTGGAGCGTGCTGTTTGAAATGCCATCAATGGTTGTCGTGGTTCTTTTGTGCGGTTGCGTACCACACAATAATCGTCCATTGCAATGACACAGCGTAGCGGTAAGGGGTAGATCATTACAAGCACGACTTCGAGTTAATTAAGAACTATGAATCCTTTAATCACAATAAAAAGGACGGTTCTAATCAAGACAAAGTTTTATAGCACAACCAATATCGTAGAGAGGAACAGGAAATATAGTTCAAATTTAAATTTCAGAAATAAACCTTTCCTGACGCGTTTGGAAATAAGAAAAAAAATCCTCTATTAAACCACGAATGTTTATTGATAAATCAGGATTCGAAATTGTATTTTTAAGGACTACTTATTAATGTTGTAAAGCAAACTAGAGTGAGTAAATCTGAACATCCTTCCAACAGACTGGCACATCAGTTTCACCCCCACCCCACCCCCACCCCACCCCCTCATCCTGAAGTTAATATCACACTTAAAGGGCAAGAACCAATGTCCCATTTGTGTCAGGACATAAGCTCATAAAACCTCTAGAGGATATGTCACGTGTCGTTTTGATGAATCAAATGTCAATGAATGTGATCATATCTAAAGGATCGATTTGTTTTTTTATCGTTAGTTATTTGTTACACAATCTATTTTTATCGTCAAAAAAATAAATTCCCTAGGCGTGACTTGTCACCAAAGAAACAGTAGCTTTCTAGGTCAATGTTGCCTCAACGTTCTTCTCTTTTTTACGTACTTTTAAACAAAGCATTTGGGTGATACACATAGTCTCGGGAAACAATTAGCCTTCTGGTTGGTATGTTTGTAATGTATATTATTCATAATATTATACATTTTCTATTATTCATGTTCTTCTTTATTATCAATATTGTTTTTTAGAAACGAATGAGATGTTGTTTATCACAATGGCCGTATTTATTTTTCGATTTTAATCATTGATACATTTATTAAGTAAGCATGCTGAATTGACGCATACACAACGCTGACTTGCATGATGTCACGAAGGGATAAACTCCGACTGTAGTTATTTCTTAACAAATTATCATTATCTATAAATCAAGAGGTACTCCGCCTGTATTTCTATCTAAATAATTTATTCATAAAATGTAAATTAAGAGGTACCCCGATTGTTTATCTAAATAATGTATACGTGATTCATAAATCAAGAGGTACCCAGAATGTAGATGCAAAATTAAATACTTTTATATAGTTTGTTACTGAATAATCACCTCTTTCCCTGCAAATCAAAAGGCATTTGCAGTAGTTAACAGGTCCTGATCATTTCTAAAACAAAGGACACATCTGGAAAATGTGTCAAAAACTAAATGCCTGTTGCAAATAAAAAGCGCAAAATAGTTAAATAATAATGGGACAAAATAAGAAGCACACTGACTCCACATTTTTTGTGTCTGTTTTTTAATGAGAAACACTTGTTCTTTTGATTAAGTAGATAAACTTTTTATATCAAGCATTAAATCTGCTAAAAATGAGTAAATGGGTAGGGATAACTCAAATCGCATTTCTGAGTTAAAAGATTGAGTTTAAGAAATTTAACGTCCTTTATTTAAAAGAAAATACTAATTTTATCAATTTTGCAAACATATATATTTGATAACAAGCTTGGAAAATATTGTATGAATTGGTTCTGCAAAAAGTTAAAGAGAAAAACTAATTATAATCTTTCCGATTAAAGAACTTTTAATACTGTTGAACAGGGTTTGTATATCAAAGGGTTTCATACCGATTTATAGTGCTACATACTAAGTATACCAAGATGTACCTTGGTTACACGTGATTTGTTATGGGTCATTGTCCAATAGAATTGACACTATACTGCCATTTTGAAGCAACTTATGCCTTTAAACATTTTAATTCATATATATAAAATAGAAATTTATATTTTATATTGTATTCATTTTTTGTTTGAGTTCATGGTTAATATGGGAATGGTAAAGATATTTTAATAGTAAATTTCTGCAACAGTTATTGTTGATGCACTATGCTACTGACTGGAGGCATTTGTTGAAAATACTTCTTTACAGGACAAAAAATGCATGAAATGTTGTTTTTTCCTGTTTGATATCTCTGTTATTAAATGGAATCTGTATTGGTTATTTTCACCATCTGCAAACAGTTAAATACATATTAACACATCGTTAATTTAACCACTAAAATAGTTTTTAAAAACAATACTTAAACAGATAAAAGAGGAAAAAAACGAAATATAAAATATCTTTATCGATTGTTTTTAATAAAAAGCACGTCTGTCTGTAAGTTGTATTAACGTTTTAATGATGACGTTAAAACAATCATTACGCAGCAATTGACATCTAAAGATTTATATCTGGTTGGTTTATATTGTGACGATGAAATGAAAGCGGTATACATTGCATAGTAATTAGTCACTTTCCTATACAAATACTTTCTGTCTCATCCGAAAAGTTAATGTAAGAAATAGTCCTTTTGCAAATGATTTTTCAATCCATACTGGTCTCATCTTGCGTTTCCATCCACTTAAAACAACATCATAGCCCAGACAGATAATCAGATGTCATGGAAATTCATCATCGATAAAAGACAATATCGTGTTTGCAGTATTGCTGACCATATGTCGTTTTGTTACAGGGGTCCTCAGGACTATGGTCGGCAGCTGTGGTGATTACTCTACTTATACTCCGTGCTCCCGCACACTTCCTCCATTTTGTTTTAAACATTTTATTGACTTATTTTTGCATGCAACTTTTTAGTAAATATATTTATAATATGTATATATATATTTCAGGTCCGCAAATACTCCAGGTAGTATTTGGAATTGTACATTTAACTAAAACATTGTAACATGCTACCCCTGCCCTTCCTAGAGATTCTCGTGGAAAAGCTGCTACGCACGCGGAGTAATTACAAAAGGTGTAATGAGGATCGCTTTCATTTGGCCTCATCAAATGACTTCTTCTTTTATCGTCCTTGATTCTTTAATTACCTCCTTGTCCCCTGAGATAATCAACGTCATCAATATTATATATCGCTTGCGCAATCTAATAATGTTTAAACATTTTTCAGCGTGGTTATAATTATATTATTTACCCCTTTATCCAAGAAAAAAATCTAATGAATAAAAACAGTTATGCAACAATGCAACAATTATGGATCAAATCGATTATCATAAAGTGCAAAAATGTCATTTGAAAATCCTTTATGAAATAAGTATCATGTCACATATATATGCAGAAACAGATTTGTCTAATATCAGATTGACATAGGTATAAAAATGTAGCGATATTAATTGATATTGTTTGCCTAAAAACATGATATTTATACAAATACCGATAAGTTACTGAGCTATGATAATACCCTATTGAATGTATACGAACTTTTACGAAAGATAATCAAAATTTATATTTTTTTATGAAAAGAAATAAGCTGTTCATAAACAGTGGCGACTGCCTTTCCCTAAAAAACTATATTTTATGAATCTGAACAGACATTTTTCATTTTAAGGTTTGGAACACTTTCGAATAGACCATTAAGCCAAAGTGTATCAGATTCTCTTATCTCTTGACCATCATTTGATGAGTCTGTGCAGGTTATCTTTTAACTTTCTTTTATCGCTGAGCTTGGCATTATTTGCACGCAAGTTTGAAACCTGCCCTACACGCTTATGTCTGGCTTCAGTCGTATAGTTACCAGTGTCCTCGGCTAACCGAGCGCCACCTACCCAGTCTACATACATGTTGTAACCGGATGAAAGCGATGGCAATCGAACACCTCCGATTTCCTTTGGGATAAAGGAACACACCAATGTACATGGAAATTGTAATGTTTTGAATTGTTTGACATTCACTAGAAGCTCTGATTTGTTCGTTTCATATCCAAGATTTTTTAGATGTCAGCTCACGTGTTAGCGAGGATCCCCGTTTTCATATCAAGAATGAATACTCTTGCTTTTTTCAGAAATTAATTCTTCATAAATCTTGCATATTTTTCATCCATGCAGCTTTCTTTTTAGTATTCAAAAAGCTAGACCCCAAGTAATTAATACTTAATGGAATATGTGTTGGGTTTAGGACATTTTTTTCTAAACTTCAGGTTATTATATTATAGTAAATATTCAAATTTAATGTTTGATGTTTCTTTTTAAAACTTTGGGTCAAATGATGTACTTATGTCTTGTCAGAAACGGGTGAACAGTACAGGTCCTTTGGACCTTGTGTTTAACTCAAAAATGTAAAAGGAAGACCTACCAGATCAAATGTACGTATTTTTAGTAACCACTCTGTTATCTTAATGCGAGCACGATACTTTTAAGCGACAATGTCTGGCTTATTCAATTTGTTTTACTGCCAAGAGCATTAGGAGGCTCCGGGAATATCTAAAATGTTGAACCAGTCTTTGTTTAACGGGAACAATGCATCCTGGTCTTTGCATTAAGAGATATCTTTAATGAGTTTTCTCACTTAAACAGAAGAATAACATACACGTTAAACAGATCAATCCTGTTGATAGCAACCTGTCTGTTTGAAACGACAGAAAACAGATTTGAGGTAACACATGTATTTTTTCTTCTTATTCGAATTTTGTTTTCGTAGATTATCTTTTAAATTTAAACATCAATGAAGTAATTTAATTATATTGTGTCATTTTAACACAAAGTTTTAGAATAATTATAACATTATCAAACAACATTACTGCTTTTCTTATTTATACTTAGATTAATCCTTTTATTTTAATATTAGTAAGAAATAAGAAAATGTCAACAAATTATCCGGGAATGCAATGATTTTTTGTAAAACAATAACATTTTGTTTTATATATCACACAGCAGTAATGAGAATGTAGTTTGTTAGTCAGAACATTTTATTTCGTTTGTATGTTCGTATGTATGTAGGTTTGTAGGTTTTACTATTTAGTTGTACGTTGGAGATAGGGAGATTCTCGAAGGTCTATTGTATTAGAGAATGTCACTTAAGCAATTAGAACACTGTTCCTTGCCCAAAAGAACCAAAACATGGCATAATCTTAAGTTTTTGTTATCCTGTTATGTTTGTAGTTATGTTCTATTTTAATATATTCTTATTATCTAATTCTTATTATTTTTTGATGATAAAAATACATCTATAGTAATATTCTAGTCTAATTATGTTAATTCCACTGGTATTCGAACTGCATATAGACTAGTCATATTCCGGTGGTATTTTAATTACAAGTATTCTAGTTATATTCTGGATATATCAATTCTAGTTATATCATTGTTAGAACAATCTGTGTTGATACATAGTAATAGCAGTAATTTAAGATATATAATAACCAAATTAACTCTAGTATATGATTTAGTTTAACATATTAGGATAACATTCTGTTATATCTGTACTTGTTGTATTCTTGCCGGTGAAATTATGTTGCTATGCTATGAAGATACATTCATGTTGCTATATACTAACATTCTTCTAGGCAGATAAATTGTACTAACAACGCAAACTCTACTTATATCCAAGGAATAACGATTTGAGTGATATTCTTGGTCTACCAAGTATTGTTATATAATCGCATTTCTTGTAATGTTTTTTGTAAGAACCAGTCTACGTTGTCATTTCCCAGGATTGATTTCCTATCCATAATTTTAACAGTTTTGTATTCAACAGATTTCTTACTAGCGTTTTTTTGTAATATAGTGAAAAGGAGAACTCAGTTAATTGAAATGAGTGTACGTCGGATTCGTTACAATCGGTTTGTGTATTATTCTGGAAATAAAATCGACATCCAGATACTTTACGTTACTTAGATATGGTGAGGTGGTTAATCTTGCGTTGATTCAAGAGGACCACCAACCGCGAATTCAAACATCTCGCGGACATTTAATCAGATTTTCAAACAAGGAATATTTATCTGTTGCTGTTAATGTCGCGAATTCAAATAATGTCGTATAAACTGTTGAAAGAATAAAACAAGTGTTTTACAGTAAATACTCAAATAGTTTCAATTATGGTTTCCAAATTTTGCATTTAATAGTTAGAAACAATCACCAACCATTTTATTGAAATTTGTAATAAATCAATCTTAATTCCGTAAATAACTTGCATAGAAATGTTAAATACATTAATTTATAGGATATTATTCATTTACCAAATAAAACTTAACATGACATTTTGTCGCTTTTATGATGACAACATTTTTGTGTCGTTTCAGCGATGGGCCAAGGTGCCAGGAGTGATTCGGAAACCTCTGCGTCTGATGTGGATATGGAAGATGTCTCTATGCACTATTACCAAGGCGATGGGATGAGTACGGACGATGTAAGTGATGATTATTCGATGATGAGCATCGGAAGTAGTGATGACAGTGGTAGACTTCGCAGGAAACATCGCCCGCGGTCTCTCAACATCCCGCGTTCTCACAGCGCCACGTCATCGGATGACGAGACCACGGATAGCACCATAAGTACAGACACTGAAAACCGATTAGCTCCTCTGGCCGTCATGAACGAGGCAAGAGTCGCATTAGCTGCTAGTGCATTCGCAGAGGAAATGGAAGACTTCAAAGGAGAGTCTTCTATGGATGAAGTTATGGACAAATATGATTCCGATGTGCAAGACGATTTAAAGTCGCATATGAGTCCATCGCCCCCGAGAAGTCCGAGTTGGAGGGCAGGTTTAGAGAGTCCACCATTTTCGCCAAAACGTAAGGATTTGTATCCTGGTAAAAAGCGCCCCTCGTCTCCGGTGTCTCCGAAAGACAGTCGCTTGCAATTTACGTACGACGTGTCACCCCCAGTCCGCCAGCTATCGGTTGAAGAGTTGTACGCTGAGGCACATGCACTCGGCGAAGCAGGCTACGCTGTCATGCCATTAGTTCAAAAACCTTCTCCGATATCGCCAGAGGAACTTGTTGATGATATGATAACAACAATGGGTGAACCTTTCCTTCTTAAAATGCCCGAAAGTAAACCGTGTCATAATCTTCATGAACTCGACACTAGTCATATAGATCTCCCCGATACTGCTGTAGCTATTGACCTCGCTACATACGCTGCTACAATTGCGAGTAACACTGCTAATCTCACACAAATGACCGTGTCACCCACTAACCTACAAGTTTTACCCGTGCATGAACATGACCAGATTTCACCAGATTCGCAGGATACTGAAAGCACTGAAAGCGCGTCGCCGATTTCACCAAGTTATTATGAAAATGGATCCGATGATATGGACGAGGTTGAACTAGCAGATCCATCTTCAAAAGCAATAGATTATCAGGGTTCAAAGCGCCAAAAGGTGCGGCCTCCCTCAACCGACTGGTCTCCAGTGATTGACTTGTCTCCTATTTTAGACGTATCGCCGTCAATCGAAGAAGCAGAACGTGTCGACATGTTCGAAAAGCAGGAGGAAGAACGACGGAGGAGAGAGTCACAGGAGGAAGATGAGGACGATGACGAAGATTATGATAGTTATTTTCAGCCTCTCGAAGAAGATGACGAACAAAATTCTTATTATGGTCTTAAGAGGTATGATAGGGTAGAAAATATATGTCAACTTTTACAAAGCAATGGCCCGAACGTTAGTGATGGTCTTGCGAGTTCTTCGGAGGCAGCTTGCATGGCGTTGGATGATAGTGGTTTGGTTAATGACATGGCAGGTCATCCTTTTACATGTACAACGCTAGCCTCAAAGTCGGTGACTAAGGACGTAATATTGAAAAGTCAACCATGTAGTTCAGAAGTGCAAACAATTACATCTAATAATCAACCAAAAGTAAGTTTAATTCAGAGTAGGGTTAATTCGTTAGAACAACCCGAAAAGGGTGCTTCCTGTTCTGCTTCCTCTTTGTCAACTACAAAACAAAGTGAACCCAAAGAAAAACCTCCTAAGCCTGCTATACGACCGCGGAGAAAGTTACCAGAACCTACCGCAGAAATGATAGCTGCACATACGAAAAAGCACTCGAAATCATCAGGCAAATACCACCAAAGTGCACAATCGTCGGTTGGTGCTTCTTGCTCTTCTGGATCATTTGTGAAAATGGTACCCCATTCGGGTGATGTTCCTCAACGACCGGATGGTAGAAATAGCGACACGAATAATAACAACAACAATAATAATAATAACAGCAATATGAATATGGTGCAAGATTTGGCAAAGGGTGTGGAATCGGATGATAAGAGGAAAAAGGCCAAAGACATGAAAGCGAAACCAAATCCACTAGTCATACGACACATCGAGTCGGAGGACCAGAGTATGTCTCCCCAGTATAAGGTCCTGGACTCACCTCCGAGTCCGGAGTCCCGCTCCTCACTGAAGAGGGACTATTCTGACAGTACATCTGTGTCTCCCTCCTCCTCCCCTGATCGGGAGGTGTATCCCTTCCCGTCACCTGTCACCCCTCCCGACTCTGACTCCTCCCCACCCAAGCCTCATTCTCCCTCCTCACCGGGTACAGACTTTGATGAGGATAGCACTTACGAAAAACCCACTCCATCTAAACGCTTGCCACACCTCAATAAGACCTTTGAGGAGAAATCTTTGGCCGAGACCAAGGTCAAGGACAAAATCAAGAAATTCGAGCAGGTAAAATGGTTCCCTCTTACAAACATTTACTGCTGAATTTACATCATGTTTGTATCGTCTCTTTTATATGTTGAGTTTATTTGGTAATATGAATTGTTTATTCTATAATGGCTTGATTCAACTGGGAAGTTAAAACTAAATTATAGCCCTATAAATTATACCTGCAATAGGGTTCAGTCGTCTTGGTGTCTCAAGCTTTGGCAGAGCTTTACCTCGGGTGTAGGAACGGGGTGTACCCCAGGATCAAATGTAGATCAGAATAAATTAAGATACTATAGTGTTTGCCTGAAACTGACATTCGTATTAATCAACTGTTCGAATGTCTATAGTTTGTTTTACGTTTATTAAAAATGAATTAAACCATTCTGTCGATGCAAACCATTTAACAAAAATTCAAGTAATTATTTTTTAAATAATTACTAACATATATTTGTCATTTGATAGCTGCTCAATCCATAGACATTGACGTCTGTTCGTACATCTATGTCAATACTATTGTAAGTATTCATGCACTTTAATGCATTGAGTTTGGATACTTTGCAATTTTATGGTTATTAACAGTCTTGCAACACATTATAGACATAGGATTTTTTTGTCTTCAAAAATAAACGTACGATTTTTGGTGTAATTTCTTACTCAAAATGTTTTGCCTCTAGAATGATATGTATTTGTGTATCTTATCACAAAGGTGATAAAGACAAATATATTTTCTAAAAGAGTTCTGTAATTATTCAATCAAGTATAAAAAAATAATTATTTATATTATTTGAAAAAGGATAATTAAGAATAAACTGTTTGCTTTATCATATTTATTGAAATTATCAGACGAAAAGGATGTATTGAGCCTGCCTGTACACATGTTTCACCGCATCACCACTCCGTATATGTGTTTTACAACCATAAAATCTATATACAGCATTTATCTCTCAATTTTCATATTAACACCTTTAACCGAACACGCAGATAGACAGGGTTTCTGACATGTGAGTTTATATAATTGCAACCAACGTCATTCGATACATCTTCAAATAGCAATGCCCAACGTTTACGTATAATGATCAACCTCGAGCAATAGAGACATATGATCATATACTCAGACAAGCCATTGCCTAGTTACGGATCATATATTGTATATGGTGTAACGTGTTGTATGTACATCAGGCAGCTATTCCCAATAGGCGGCGTGGAGTAGAATTTGTATGTATTGTTGTCTTTATAACACATTCTTATTGTTTATAGGTGTCTCAAGAATCAAAGAAGACGAGAAGAAAATTACCTCCGATTCCTACTGGTGACGAATCTTCAAGCAGTTCTAAACAAAAGAGTCAAACTTCATCTTCCCGAAAACATCACACTCACGTTAGATCTGAAAACCGCCGGAAGCGTACCGGGTATGGTACACCTTCCTCTACAAGCGACGAATCTATGAATGAGGATGATTTTGAGGTTGCGATGTGGACAAATCATCACCATAAAAGCCATACGAGGATGAATGATCTGGATAAGCCAGCATCAATGGATAAGCGAAATGGAAACTACAT
>NW_018485805.1:0-12038 GCF_002113885.1 Mizuhopecten yessoensis | reverse complement strand
AATAAAATTATATTGAAATTTCAAACTTCAATGTACAATAATCAAGGATATATAAAACTATTACGATGTATAAGAATAGCTGCTATATTTAGCACAGTTATCGTTTTAATAAAACAAAGTGTATTATATGAGTCTAAGAACTATACTTTCCAATATAGCAGGGCATTTCAATAGCCACATCTTTGAGCTAGAGTTTTACTCATTCAGATGTTTACATAATTCGTTGAGTAACCTGCGGTCTTGTGGACAGTTCTGTTTGTGGGGTTTTTTTTTATTGATTTACTTTGTCGGTTTTTTTTACCTGAAATCAGAGTTGAACACGTAGAGTTGCCTATAAATAAATGCTTCTCATTTTAGCTTTATCTCGGTTGATGCAAAGATAAACTGAAATAAAGAGAAAGCGATAATGTACTTGCATCATTATACGATTACTCCCAAATGACATGTTTTGTACCATGTTTGTGGTCACTATGCACGTCCTGCTGTCGTTAGGGACTTGTTGAAATAGGACGATTTGTATTCTAACATGTAGATGCGGTGACTTTGAGATCCAAATACCAGTGAAATGCCTTATCGTATGCGCTATCCAGTTACTTTTAATTATAACATTCTACATTGTAAGTATTTGTTCACAGTTTTGAGCGTTTGATCGAGTCGCCATTAATTACCTCTACCTTTGATCAAGATCGTGCATTCTGTGACCTACGACTAGTACACACAGTATAAGTATGACGATAAACTATAAATTCTCTCACAGAAAAAAATGAAATATTTACAACTGATAAACAAGTATTGATAAGTCTGATAAATCACGTATATGATCGAAGTCCACGAGAGGAACATGCCGAATGATGATTAACCTAGCCTACCTCGGGTACACGTGGTGGCTGTTTAGTTAACGCGGTTCACCAATCACCCCGAGCCAAACACTCCCAGAAATATGACCTTACGTGGCCTCTCACCTAACATGCCAACATTCCTAAAGTCAGAATTTTACTCGATCCATTCTTATTTTGTGTGAAATGGTTATTTATACAGCTTTTCAAACCCTTTTATCATGTGAAATGGTTATATTCAGCTTTTCAAACCCTTTTATCATGTGAAATGAGTGCGTCATTTTTTCCCCTTTCATACGTCATGTGAAATGGGGTTTCAATTTGAAAACAGCCAAGTAAGTCATAGATATCTGTCTTTAACTCATTTTTGAAAATTGAAATTGACAAAGGAATCATATCAAGATCTGAAAACTTGATTTTACGGAACAGGAATCCGTGTCAACCATAGAAACATCCAACGACACACTTTTGTAGTGCACGCTTTCAACCAAACAAGATACTCAAAACTCACACAAACACATTACACCAAATATAAACAAATAACTTTTAATGTTTCATTTTTTTATTCTATAAACTTACAAAAAAATATATTAAATATATATAAGATTATAACAACATCTAACAATTCATAAATAAATAAATCACTGTGGCAGAGCCGCGTTATGTAAGTAATTCCATTGACAATGTGCGCCGATGGGACTTTGTCCTGTAAGTGTTCTACACACTAATACTGATTGATGTGAGCCGGATGATATGATTAACACTAATCAGTCGCCACTTATAAAGCAGAAGATTCAACTCCCTATAAAGAGATACTTAATAAACAACCAAAATATATTTTGGCCATTCTACCGATCAGATAGAAACTCTAAGTCAATTGGTAAAGCTACGTAAAACTTGTTTTGTATACATCACTAATATTTGAACACAGACTTTGATTTTGAATCGATCCATGAAGAATTCAATGGCTATTAGTAGTAAGAGAACCATAGCCCCTTATCGCTTGTCTGTCAAACCACGGACTTAGATAGCTAATCTAATTCCGTGGTCAGACGAGTTCCGTCAGGTGATACGTCTTAGAGTTTGCACTGTTGTGCCATGACTTGGCGATGTTTGCTCACTATTAACACGATGGCTATATGATGACGATGAATATGAAGTATGTTCTTTTATCACAGATAAGCTTGTCATTCACATAATAATCTCATTTCTCCATTCAATGGCCGAAACTGTCATTTCACTATCCGATTGTCGTCAATATGTAAGGAGGATTACGAGGAAATTGCACGTTTGTAGTCATATTATGCAATGATTTCCGTCGGAAACATCTTCAATAATGTCTCACGCGAGTAGCTATGAAAAGCCAAACACTCATGTCTAGCTTAGAGACGGACGAGCTTCATGGACGTTGGACTATGTCCTGTTGGAGTTTCCATGGCTACATCTCTCGGTTTCCACAGCATGGAACATCGTCACGTGGTGAGTAGCTGTCACAGACACCAGCTCGGTAATGGGTTCGATTTGGTACTTTGGGAAGTACACTGGAAAGATTCACACAAGCAATGTGTGACATCAGTCCTTCCAACCATGGGAATTGGAGCCGAACTTGTACACGAGTCTTCGGCCGTCGACACGGTCAAGTATGCCTCGCTTGTAGTAATACCTGGAGAACATCAATATTTACGATTATTGCAAACGTTTACTGGTTTTCTTCACTTTTTTGCTAACTGATCAATTCACTAAATTACACATGCACATAATAATTTACCCGTCACAATGGATCATGCAGTATTTAGTAAATTTATTAAATGATCGTTTCAAACTAATTTTCGATTATGCACTTTTCATTTGAATTATTTCTGAAACGTTTTTGTAACAATGTTTTTGAAATGTTCTTTAAATCGTTGTATGAAATTTAAGTTTTTGCTTGCAAAAAAGTTTTTAAATTTGAATAAAAATAAAATTGATAAAGAATGAAAGATAGATAAAAGAAAAGCGATGAAAGAAGAATTCGAAGGTTAAAGAAGTAGATAAGAAATGTTAAAATAAAGAAGGTGAGTAGAGATCAATTTCGATTATTAAAAAGAATTGAAATTTAAAGATTTGAAACGATTGTTATATAGATATATATATATATATGTTAGAAAAGAGTAAGTAAAACATTAGGTTAGTATAAGATACAAACATCACGACTACGAAACAGAAAAGCAAACTAGAGTTAATATTTAAAGCAGATAAGCTAGTTAGTAAAGGAAAGAATCAAGGGAAATTGTAAATATGTGGAATGGTATTAACCTAAGCGATCCCAGTCTACTCTGCTTTCCAACCGAAAGCTTTTGGGCCGAACCGGAAACACAATTTCTTCGGGAATTTCCCATTTTTGGGCACACCAGCAAAATAACTTGCGGATCTGCAAAACCTGTTTGTACAAAAATAATGGCTATGTTAAAATATAACCAAGTGCCCATATACCAAATGCATCATTGCCCCTATTACGTGGTTGATAGCTGTCAGCTAGTTTGTTCGTAGACATCACAGTTACATGTATAAGTGCACGTACATTTGTATATAAATATATACATATCTATCACTTAAGCCCAATATTGCATGCATGATTTACTATTTCATCCTTTCACCACTAAATGACACATTATATACTATTGTCAACCTTTCACCACTAACCGACATATTTAAAGACTACTAAAATCACAACACATTGCTGCTCATGCTAACAATACGATACTGTTTAATAAACGTACGGGGCTGAAATAGAAAGGTTAGAGACGGACAATGACACGGCGACAACTCAGACGTACCTCATTGCTCGACTCAGTTTCTCGTATGTCATTCCCGGGTTGCTTTTCTTCCTTCCCCACATTTGAGCTACAGCTTCTGATTGGACGAATCGGAATACTCCGGATTCCTTATCCTCCCATTTGAGCAGACTGGGGTTGAGCTGGGGATCCTTCAGCAAGTCGCGGATGAATTCCCACAAATGATTACCTTTTGAGCCTGTGAGAAAGAATATAAATTTACATTATAATGATATAAACATGTTTGGTGAAGGGACAATCGTATATAAAACGAACATTTCTGAACCACAATTAAATAATAACAAAAATAATAGTTATATAAATAAAGACTTCCGTTGTATATGATATATGTGTTTATAAAGCTTACATATTATGTAATATGGATGTTTCTAAGTCTTCCGTTGTATGTTATATATATGTTTATGAAGCTTACATTGGCCATGTTTCCTGCCCCTGTTTGACTTCCCGTCCTCACTCTCACAGCCCTCACTGGAGGAAGTGCTGCCGTGAGATCGCCGTGATGGCGTTTTCTTCTTCGGCTCCTTTTTGACTACAACCTCAGCCTCTTCGTCAGAAAACAGCTGAGACGGAAGCCGGGAATCACATTCACTTTCAGCTTCTACAAATCAAGAAATATATACATTAATAGTTAACATATTTATTAAGAAATTCAGCGATGATTGTATTCTAACAGAGCTTGTTGGGAACAAATGATTGAAGGTATAAACAAAGTACTATACACAGATATACTTGCATTTTTTTAATTGATAAATTAGCTTACTGTAAAATAACACATTGATGACAACTTACCTCCACTGATGTATCCCTGATCCGTTCGATCCATCTGAATATCCATATCATCATCAAAGTCGTACCAGGCGCCGGCGATGTTTACCTTGGGAACGCCATCTTGGATTTCGAGCATGGTATCGAGGTTGTTATCCAGCATTTCTGATAAAATAAAGATATTTGTTAGTTAGATTTAGATTCGCTATGTTTACAGTTTAAAAGCTAACATTTATCATTGATGATAACCCTGTCAAAATCTATAGCAACATCTACTTTGCATTCATTTTATCTATCACTGTAATACAGTAATTTTTTGCGTTTATTTATACACCGATCGCAGGTTTAATTTTTAGCGACTTTTTCGCAGGTAAAACTTACCACTGGTTTGGGCATCGTTAACCTCTATATCAGCTATCGTTTGTGGATAGGAAAACAGTTCCCTGGGGAAATTCAGACTACTGCTGTCAGAAGAAGTCGGGTCGACTGACGCTGGGGGCGTGAATTTAGCTGTAAATCAAATAGTAAAGGTGTAAGTAAGTAACACGAGAAGATTTCACTATAGATAAAAATTATAGTCTCTCCTACCTTACTTATAAAAGGAAACGTAGATAAATAGCATTGACATTACCGTCTCAAATATCAAAATAATCATAATAATAATAATAAATATTGATGATTTCCTCGTTTTATTAAATATTTTTTTATCGTATAATATTTTGTTAAAAATTAATATATTTTTTTTTCTATTGGAAATTTACCTTCATTAAAGATTTGACGGAACAGCTCGAAGTAGTAGAAACCATATTCCTGATCCTTTTCAATGAAATCCTGTTGGGTCATTTGGCAAAGCTTCTGTCCCGTAATTGTCTGGAAATTTTCTCCTCGTAGTCTGGCGACATCGAGATGATTCTCAGCAGCCACAAAATAGATCCAGTCCAACACCTCGTTGTTGTTCCAATGCTCGGGGTGTTTCTCCGTCCAGCTTTTCATGTTTTTCTCCTCAAATGGGCAGGCATATTCTATACAAAGTTATACAAAGAGACAGTTTAGAACATTAGCTGGCATAACCAAGTTTAACATATATCTATTAATGAATTATAATTTGATATCTTTTTTCGTGTAGAACATATTAAATTGTATATGTTTTTCTTCTTGACGTACAAAATGCAATGACCTCAAATGTGTTGAAATAATACTTATTAACCTTTAAATGTTATTTTTTTATTATTCATTTATTGTTATCATTCTTTAGTTTTTTACTGTCATTTTCATTTTGTTTCCTTATTTGTTAACTTCCATTCTACTTGTGCATTACCTTGCTTGAATCCGTCAAAAGAATCCGTTAAATCCATAAAAGTCTTGTTGCTGATGCACGAGACATCAGATTCTCCCATCGCACAGTCAGATACTTTTTCCAGTTTAATATCACATGGTTCATACAAGGAAATATTGTCCATGTCAAACTCCGGGGCAAATGTTTCAGGCAACTGAAGTTGAAAAATAAAATCATAAAAATAATATAACAAAATACAATTGACACTTGTATCCCAATATCAATTACAATATATATATTTCTTTTCAAAATTAAACGAAACAAATTATCAAAGCAAAATTATTATTCACTACGTTTTTCTCGATTTTTTTTTATAATAAACAAATCATATCAATATAATTATTATCAGAATGTCATTTAAAAAAATGCAAAAAAATACAAACATATACTTACAGCTTGTGTAGGACAAGAGACAGCCATTTGTACCAAATGATTCTGTATCCAAGAATATTGAACTGTGTTTGTTGGGTATCTGCAATAGTTAACAGCAGATTGATAATAATAGCACTGCTGCCCGTACATGGTGATTGTGACTGTCTTTCTTAAGTGTTAGGTTTACTTATATCACAAGCGGAGATGGTTTCACTCTTAAGTCACTTAGCCAAATGATGCATAGGTCAAGTGCCGACGCGCTTTTATATCTAGTGTGTAGGAGGCGGGGAAATCGACTTCATATAAGTGCAGTTTGACCCAAGGGTATTTGTGGGTTGTGAGTGGTCAAGACTTTCGTCAACACCCCTTTAAATCCGAACTATGTACGAAGTAAGCTCGGTGCATCCTCAGGCTAATTAATTCAAATGCATAGTGGAAACTGTCATCGCTGTCAATCATTTTGGTGATCGATGATATGGCATAGCTCGGGATCAGCCAGTACCTTGTAGGTCTAGCCTTCTCCTACAGGAGGCGATGCAATATTAACATGATACCGTGTAAACATAGGCCCCGGAGACAAGATGGTAACGATATCAAACGTTATCCCGACTAGGCGACAATTTGTTTAGATAATAGTAGGCATTTATGGAGCTTGTATCACTCGGAACAATATTAAAAATCCATCAAACTAAATAAACTTTAAAGTGTCATAACCAAATAGTACAAATGGCAGAACAAGAACATTAGCGTAAAGTGACACTGTTGTAACAATAATACATCAATGCTATTCATAGCTGTCATTGTATATTATCTACTAGTATCCATGCTTACAATGTTATATTGAAGGGAAAATATGCTTACATGAAAGCTATGTGCATATATTTTGTATACATATATATCTTATTTTTTCTAAATATGTATATATATAATTGAATGTGGAACAAAAGCAAATAAGTTTTTATCATACATATTGTCTGATGCATTATTGTTTATTCATAAAATGATTAGATTGCTTCTATTTAGCGATAAAATATTTTTGTAATTTGTTAAAAATCAATCAGTTATATGTAATCATATTCATTTTAAAATAATAATATGATTCTAACTTACCAGATCAATAGCTGCAGTTGCACAACTACTTGTTATGAAGGATTCTGAAATACACTAATACACTTCAGATACACTGACTGCCACTAAGTCGCTCCACTGTTCTCTGCTAATCACACTCACAATGTTATGGTTAACATGGCCTCTCGTATCTCGTATTAAATACACAGATATATCACGTGGCGCAGAAATAAAAAGGTGGTGGCTTCAGTGAATCGTATATTGGAGATATAGGGAATTTCCCTTCTTTGTCGAGTGTGTCGTGATTGGCCAATACACTTGGTGACGTTTATACGTGCTCATTTCAACCAGAATCTAGGTCATTGATTAAAGTGTGGCTTTAGCCTGAGAACCATACCCTATTGTTTCACTCAAAAATCTAACAGTGTTATCCGGACCGGTCATGTCGGTTTGATAGCAATGGTACACATTATCATTTTTTATTTCGTTACATCTTTATTCAGCACCAAAACAATGCCACATGTGTGTATGTGTGTGTGTATAGACTATATCGACATATTGGGTATGTATTACTACCTTCTGTATAACCTTATACAACACGGGTATGGCTAAGAGTTGGAATAGTTTACCGGTACTGTATATCGTCGTCGGCGTTTACAATTCATTACAAAGTGGTGGAATATTTGTGCATTTTCCATCTACTGGCTGGCAATTAGATTTGCTCAAGTCCCTAAACTAGTTCCTTATTATAGAAACAGTATTTTCAGTATGGTTACTTAGCCCCGTCCATTATATTGTTAGAGAGACACAGGACAAACAACTATGCAAAACATGATTTAAATTATTAGACATGTTGATTTTTTATGACAAACAATGAAATAACAAAACAACATTAACAATATAAATATAGATATATGGTTCCAATACGACATTGTGCAATAAAAGGTGGTTAATTAAAATCTGCTTTGACTGGGAAAAATGTGAACATTGTTACATAAGGAGTAAATTTATAATGAAAGCAATGACAACTTAATCATAAAGGAAAACGAAGGGGAATATTAATGTTTCCCTGTAAAAACAAATTGTAGACTGAATGATGCTATGTGTGTAGTTAGATCTTTAGTAATAGTACAATATGTAAAGAAAATTCATAACGATGCACTTCAATATAAACAAAGTCCTGAAATTAAAGTTCGTTAGAAAATATTTCCGTGGAACTTTATCTGGCTTGTTTCCGTATGGAAATCACAGCTGAAGTATGTGTAAGTGGTACCTCCCTGGGTGTAAGGGTGAGCTGATTACAATCTCTTTCTGTTCATTTGTTTTATCTTTTATTTTGAATCAGTAATTTGTTTCATCTATCTGTTCTACATTCACCTCATTTGTATATGTAACCAAGCGAAAAACATTGTCAGTTTCTAAAACACATCGAAAAAAACACACCTATATGTCGAACAGAATGTAACTTAAAGAATGCGTCTGGTCAAGGTGTTCATGTATCTTATAGATAGACATTACTTATCACTTTAAGCTGCATTAAAGACATTTCAGGAATGATCGTTAAGTATGATTTTAAAATTCAACATACCAAGGCAGAAAGCCAAACAAAAGTAAAACGTTATTACACCATGTTAACTTAACACCAAATTATATATATATTTAGGAGAAACTTAACACCATATTATATATTTAGGAGAAACTTGACACCATATTATATATCTAGGAGTAACTTGACATCATATTAAATATTTAGGAGTAGCTTAACACCATATTATATATCTAGAAGTAACTTAAGACCATATTATATATCTAGGAGTAATTTAACACCATATTATATATATATATACACCATATTATATTTATCGTAACATTGTATCTATATATTAAAAATATGATTGTGTTCTTATCTGTGCTCTATCATACGTATTAACCACAATTTGTACATTGTGTAATTTTCTTATTCTTAATTTTGTGTTATACACTCTCATTTGTGAGGAATAAAAGAGTGATGATGATGATGATGCAACGGCATAGCTGCCTACCCAATTGTATAGAATTGCACAATGGGTTACAAAATGTGTACCATACAGATTTGAAAACTACATTTGGTGTGCAAAATCGCATCGTGTTGTATCTTTGGAAAAAAATATGTCTAAATGTATTCCTTTAATAAATCTCATTAGTTTTAAAATTAATTTCTGAATGATATCACTTATTTGCACAAAATAAGGAAATTTTTCCATAATTTGCTGAGTTTGAACGCACCAAGTTCCATTTAGTCTAACTATCCGATATATTGGTATTTCCAATTCAATTTCCCCTTATGTGGAAAACGGCAATATTAGATAAACCAGTAGAGGTCATTGCATGATTAAATGTCTAAAAATTTCCACGAGATATTTGGGAATTCCTATCTCAAATTTAATGTTTAATGCAAGTATTTTGCTGCCTTTATTGTAAAACTTCATTGTGTATCAGCAAATCTCCCCTCAGCCTTGTGTAGGGACGAAAATAAACGGGTATTTCCCTCCTATTTTGTGCTGTCACCGAGCCAAATATTTGTCCAACAAACCTTTTACCGGGGTATTAAATTACCTTTCAGGGTAGACAGCAGTCACGTCGATCGTTTATCACGGCCGAGTATACACTTTACATAGCAATGTATGTCACACCTCATATGTTATCAACCAACGGAATCCAAACCTATTTCCAGGCTGTAACAGATTCAATAAAGCTGTACACACGTACTCGTAACTGAATCTGATAAGTGTTTGATTGTAGGTAGCAGCTCATCAACACATATTCGAGTATAAAACCGGGATGAGAGACAAAATAGTTTCCCAGAGAGACCCCCAGAGAAGCGATAGGACTGCACCGCTGATTAGGCTGTTGAAATTGATACTTAATGGTTTTGCAATCGTTAACAATAGGAATCAATCGGGTATGCAATATCATATATTCAAAGGGATAGTTATTGTTAGTGTTCTTTCCGCAGTAGGATTAATATTCCATGACGCCTAGTAAAACGCTTACATTTTGGAAGAAACCTATCCAGATCGAGGCTTACATATACAAATAAATTCATTCATTGACGTTTTGTCTTACCTTTGAATGCATGTAATAAAGGTTTATAAATACTTTATGTAAAACTGTAACACATACCATATGTTCCCTTTGTTTTCCGTCTCTGTACCTTATAATGCATGCGTGACAATTTCAATATTGAAAACATAAACCTGTCTCTGTGTAATAATACATTTGGAAGTTTTACCCGTTCCTCTAAGTATGTAATGCTTTACTATATTGACGAGTTTTACCCGTCTATCTAAGTTTGTAATTTTATTTACCTGTTATATGTCTTTGTAAGTTTTCATATATTAGTTATCTTGAAATGGTGCTCTAATCATGTTCTAAATACTTTGAATTGATTGTGTTCATCCATTTCTCTCACAGCACATTTAATGATACTAGAATATATTTGCAATATTCAATCGTTTCTTCATCATACATTCTTGAAATTTAAATTCGATTTTCTTTTTACCAATGTTGAAACTTACATGAAGATGTTTTCAATAAGTCTATAACGTGGCGAACTTGCTCTTACAAATATAAAATAAAACTTTTACATCTAAACTTTAATCATGAACATTCGGTGAGAACAATCGCGATGACATTTGGTTATAAAGGATGACACAGCAGAAATGAGTATAAAAATACCCTTCTATACACTCACATAAATATCCTATTTTCTTTTTTTTATCTGATGTCATTATTGATGGAATGAACAGAGTATTAAAACGCACATATATATCCTATGCATTAAGTGTTTAATAGTTCAGGTATAACCCACTGAACGTAGAAGATTGTGTATAAAAAATTGCCGAAGGGATAGGCAACACATAAATATCGCAATACGCCTGGAGGTAAATCTTAACTGTTTACATTGTACACTTTCTCAGTCTTATCTGGGAGATATCTTACATATACTTGACTTATATGTACCTAAATATTGACACTGTGGACACACGTTGGCAGAATTATGTGTATAAAACTACCCGTATCAGTTACAACATCTGTAGATAAAGCAGATACAGTCCACATCCATACCGTGTCATTTTTATTTAACATTCGCGGAAATAATCTTGAAAATTTAAATTTGCATGCATAAGATATATGTTGACTTTGTGGTCAAGTTATTTTAATTAGGTTGACATTAGAACATCCACATTTTTTTCAATTTAAAATATTTTTTTCTAAAATCAAGCGGACATTAGCGATAGTTACCCCTATAAGTAAATATATTAAATTCCTTACAAGAACAGTTCCATTGAATTATATCAATTTGTTTTATTAACATCCACTCATCAGTATTTGTTATAATAAACCATGCATCTATAATGTCCTGCTTTGGATCAATACCCTATAAATCGTGTTTAAAATCTCCTGCATGTTACAATCCATGTCAACAAAAAGTTATAAATATACTTTGATAAAACTTGTTCCTCAATTGTTGAAAACAACGCCTATTGATTTATACATTTCATCATGTTTTATTTCTTTTACTAATAATGCTTATATTTGTAACTACACACTACAAACAAAAGGTGTGTATATCTGCAATTATACCCCGCGTATTATCAGGTTCATAGTTGTAATATTTCCAAAATAATATCATTTTAATGTATGTAATAACACCCCACATATTGTCATGTACATATTTGTAATAACACCCCTCATATCATGTAAAAGGTTTCAAAAACATCTCCCTATTATCAGGTAATTATTTGCAATAATACCCCACATATTATCATTTTACTATTTGTAACA
>NW_018485804.1:0-12003 GCF_002113885.1 Mizuhopecten yessoensis | reverse complement strand
CTAATATTACTGGAGTGTATGATACTCTCTTCACACATGTGTACCCATATTACTGGATTGTATCATATAAAGATGTCTCTCTTCAAACATCAGTATTGCTAAGGTGCGCTCTTGAATTAACAACTAAATGTGTAACCCGAGTTATTTCTGAACTGATAACTTGTATTATATTTTATAAAAAAACACCATTAATTGTATATGCAATGCGTTGCTTATTTGCGTTATTATTGACTGGTTATGTTTGTATTTTTTACAGGTACACTAACAATAAGCCGGGAATGGAACCATACACACCTAGCAGCATCTGGTTAGTTCAAATAGATTACTTTATCAAAGATAAATGTTGTTATAAACCTCTATCTTTTCATGTTTAAAAGAATTAATAAATACTAAAACAACTATAACGAAAAAAATCATAGAATACTTGAAATAAACAGTATATTAATCTACGTGTATCGATACCTACTTTATAACGTCCTATTTACTAAGTGTACAACTCCATATATAGCAATACCTTATCCTTAACTTCTTATTTACTTTAAAGTGTACTATCTACCTGCATGTTTGTCTGACATGTATTAACTATAAAATATAGTTGTCTATTTTGGCGATACCTGCTTTATTAGCCTATTTACTCACGTGTAGTGATAAATGCTTCATAACGTCTCATTTACAATCAAATATACTCTCCAATTTTTAGGAACAAAATCTTAATATTACTCTTAGATATGCAAGCCTTTCGATAGGATACCTGCTTTACTACGCTTTTTAACTATTAATTGTCCATATATACATGCAGTGACACTTGTTTTGTAATGGTGTTTTAATGTAGAGTGTACTAGTCTACATTAAGAAAATCAAAACCATGGTATTTGATACGATGAGTAACACTTTAGCATTTCCTTTTACACACAGTAAATAACGTTATGTTATTTACCCGACTAAGAATGTTATTCTTTTCCCGATCTTGTTTTCACCTCTTCTTGGTTAAGGTCGACCTATGTTGTCTCCCTTACTCTGTTCTTTTCTGAATTGCCACTCTTTTCAAAGTACAAATCCTTTGCTACATCTTAATTCAATAAATTACGTATTTGCCGATGCTGAAAACTGTCCCTCGCAGTTCATTCCGTTGTTCGCCCATTCGTCAGTCGTAAAATTCTCTTTTGTCAATATCTCAAATACCTTTTGGTTTATGAGAAACTCGGTTTGTTCTCCCACATTTGGATGTTTAGGTGTAGTTTGATGATTTGTTGGATATATTATATTTGATCAGGTTAGAGTAATTCGTCGTTTATGATTATCTGAGGTAATACTAGAAATAACTTTCTGTAACCAAACGTCACTGTGGATAACAAACACTGTTGTATACAATTAATTTTGGTTTTATTACAGCTAATTAACAAAATTAATTCGTATATAATGCCTACTCTCTCTCTCTCTTTGTCACACTCCACCATATACACCAACATATATACCGCTTATTCACTACTTACACACACTGTACAACAGAGAACTGAAACTGTGTGATACGTCACATGTAGTGACGTATTGCACAGAAGTTTACTTGTTTACGTTGTCCACGCGACTACATGTACTATTCTCTTCATCAGAAACATATCGCAATTTCGATTGCGTAATACTCTCAAGACAGCATGTTGTAATCATATTTACACAGGTATGTTAATTGCAATATTATCGTCGCCATATTACTATAT
Source organism: Mizuhopecten yessoensis (assembly GCF_002113885.1). Lineage (NCBI taxonomy): Eukaryota > Metazoa > Mollusca > Bivalvia > Pectinida > Pectinidae > Mizuhopecten > Mizuhopecten yessoensis. The sequence continues at coordinate 10,288 of NW_018485804.1, read as the reverse complement.
CTACATAAGATTATCGAATCACCGCAATATATACAAACATTTGCAACAGGCAATGTGATAACTGATTTGACAAACCCGATCGAGTGACCATTATTTAAAAAACAGAATATGAATATTTGTTTAGAGAGAAACGGCACATCGGAGGTCTCTTCAGTAGAGACAGCTTTACTGCTTCTGCTATATGGATTGGACCTGGCAAAGCATGATATTACAAACTGTATTGCGAGAAACACTACCGATGTCCCTTATATCTGTATTCGGCAGTCTCTACTGGGAGTATTTCGTGACAACATGAGGAATATTTCTGTGTACAGCTACCAGGGGGACAACTATACAAAGGCCTGGGTCAAAGTACGTAATGTTTGTATCTTCTAATGATTCGATGTGTTTTTTGTAAATAATGTCTTGTCAAAAATATGGATTTTCTTGTTAAAAATGCGAAATCTCCGAAATTCAAGTTGTCTATTGAAGTATAAATTGTTGTTTCGTTAACAGATAAAAATGTACAAACGGTACCACACGAACACACATATGTTTCTTGATGACAGAAAATACGCAATAATAATACACTGTACCATCTAATAAAACTAACAGTAATGTAACGATGATAACTGTCGGACTCAATGCAAAATAATCTGTTCCCTAAATACAGCTTTTAAAGTAAGTGTATAAATACTTTATCAATATTCTTTAAACATCAATATGTTTGACTTGTGTTCCATTGTTTAAAAAAGAACATTGGTATAGTAATGCAACGTCTTTTTGTTGATTATAAAGTCAATCATTGTTTTGTAGACCATGACTGTTGCTGAAAATGAAAACGAGATAGCATCGCCTTTTGTTTTCTACGACAAAGACGATAAGCCCACTGGTGGTCGTGTCGTTTCGACAAGTCAGCCTTGGCGCTGGGAATGTCGAAAATACATAATGGAGGACGTGTACGCCTCCCAACGTGCGGATGTGTATCTACTTGCTGTATTACCAGTTCACGAAGCTGCAAACACACCAAACGGATGTGGTGACCTCAACCCTGACCAGGTTGTTTTTACAGAAGCAGTTTCTTACGGAGTTGATATCATCAACAATAACACGGCAATTCTTCCCGGTCTTTCCCTCGGTTACATCATGATCGACAGTTGTTCCTTTGCCGACCGTACGATATTTCAAATAGATCAGATGTATAGTGCAAATACAGAGAAAGGAATTGATTTTCATGTAGCGTCCCAAATGTTTGGAGCTGTCGGCTTCACTCGTTATAACGAATACGCACCTTTGGCAGGTTATCTACATAGTAAAGGTCTACTAACGATTAGCGCAACAGCATCCGACTCCGAATTCAGCAACAAAGAAATATATCCTGACTTTATGAGAATGGTGCCAGACCAACGGGAGGAAATAAACGTGATGTTTCAAATACTTAAACTCCTTGGAGTCAAGTACATAGGGATTTTGCATACCGATGTACATCCCAATGACGTAAGCGCTATTGAAGCAATGGAGGCAGCCAACGCTTTTGATATGTCAGTCGTCTACATAGTGCGAATAACGGAGGAAGTCGGTCAAAACGATTCAGATATGGACTACTTAGTTGAAACATTTATTGAAAGAAATCTTAATTCAACGACCGTATTGATGACATTTGCCGAGGCTAGGGAATTAGTGCCATTGTTTAGAGCGATGAGGAGACGACATGTTGAAAAAGTTATCTGGATTGGTGGTAATTCGTGGTTCACTACTTTACACGTCGACGATTTACTACCATTTGCTAAACTGTTACCCTGGGCGTTCGTGGTAGGAATTGCAACATATCCTGTCCCATCGTTCAACCGACAACTTACTCAAATGCAAAGCAACAACCCTACCAAAGGTATTTATATGGATGAGCTTTTGAATCTCATGTCAACGTGCCAGAACCAAACTGACAAAGACGAGACTGACAATATTTGTAACAAGTTATATTCCGACATGTTTAGTCACAACGATGCTTACCTTATCATTGATTCCATAAAGGCACTTGCTGCAGGTTTGGATGAGATTATACATAATAAATGTCCTTTAGGAGACTTCTGTGCAGATGCAAAGAGTCATTTAGCAAGTCGACTTCGGAACAATATACTCCAATATCACTTCTCGGGTTCAACTGGAAAGAATATCCGTTTTGATAGCAAAGGAAATGGACCAGCATCATTTGGAATCCACCGGGTTGTCTTTGATGAAGAGCAAATTAGCATTGAATACCAGAATGTAATGTAGCATTTCGTTTTTGTTTTTATTTCAACAGTCGTGTTTAATTTCTTCCAACCAGTTGTTCGCTATATTTTCAACTTATTACAACTAATTCTTACAAAAGACTATTAATTGAAACATGTCAATCTACACATTGTATGCAATATCTCATCTTTTGAATATTATATACTTGCTCGAAAGGTTTCTTTTTTATGTAAGTCAATAAGTCGTGTTAACATTTTGGTAGCTACATGAGTTCAACTGTCGACTCAAATGGGTTTTTTTTTATCAATATGCTTATTCTGAATAGTTGTGTATTGATGCTAAGCTATATTTCCCTATGTTACTTGAAACTGTTACTTAGATTTGCAAACAATATTTTTATTATATTTTTAAACATCACCTGAATTTTCCAACGATAAGACAATCGGCATTGAAAATGTATGCATAAGAAACACATTCTTTAGAGCTATCCAAATTAATTTTATAGTGTTATTGTTTATTCAGGTTGGTGCCTTTGAGGACGGCTCGCTCAGTGTATCCAGTGATCTTTCGATTTTGTCGTTAAATATAAGGAAATCAGACTGCAGCTCTGATACATGTGCACATGTGCCACCTGAGATTTTCGGTAAACCCTACGTGTACATAGACGGTGATCCAATGTTGTACGGCTTTGTGAAGCTCTTTCAACGCGAAAACGATGACACGTGTTCCGGGCGAGTAAACAATAATGGGTATCAAGCAATGGAATCGATGGTTTGGGGTGTAACTGTCATCAACAACAGCACCACTTTGCTACCAAATGTGAAGCTTGGTTTAGCTGTATTCCCCACCTGTGGTGTCGCCACAAAGACAAAAAATATCGTACAAAGTGTTCTGTTACCAAACTTAGTACTGCCTACAAAAAGACTACGTCCAAATACAACCATTCTTGGGATCGTCGGAGGCGAAGCCGTAGGAGAGGCTATCTCTATTGAAACGGCAACGCGTGCAGTAGATGTCGAAATACCAGTTGTAAGTATGTGTAATACGGATTGTTATTTAGGACTATCATAGGTTTGAATGACCCATCATAAGAGTAAATCTGGCCAATCAGCACAATGAAACCATGTATGGAAACGCTATAATTTTGTATGGCCTATCAACACATATGATTGTGAATCAGACATTGTGATGATACCAGGTGTTGAATTTTATGAGTTTGCAACTAAACGTCATCATTCAGTTCTTGACGTCTTTCCATCACTGTTGTTTGGTTCAAGTTTTTGGGAAGCAAATTTAATATTAATAAGGGTACCAATAAATGATGTTTGCCGAAAAGACAATTATAGAATAGAATATTAACAATAAAAGATATATAATTAAGGCAATTTCATATATACGTGTGGTATTGATAATGTGAACTATGTACATGTAGGTTATAATAGCCCATCAACACAGTACGCTCATGCAGTTTCATACGTTAGACTTAATGGCATAGCATTATAGTGAAAATTTACCACGCCACACGATAGTCTTAGCTGTCCGTCATCAGTTTAACATAAACCAAACACATTATCTTCAAAGCGTCACACTATGATAATAATAGTCCGTCAACAAAATGAAATGATACAGATCTTAATTCAAATCGTGCAGGACCACACGGTAGTCCTAACAACTTATCATCAAAGTAAATATTAATCATTGTCACACATTAGTTAGTTGGCGATTGGGCTTTTGTGATCGGAGGGGGAGGGGGGCACAGGGCCCTGATATTATAATAAATGCATGCAAACAGCAAATTCTAGTATTTCGATGCCCAAAAGAAGGGAACAAAGAACAATTCCCTCAATGATCTTGGGCCTTAGCATAAGATGTATTTGTACGATTATATGGTGGGGTACAGCTGACCATTTCTCCAAATCTATAGGAGTGCATCAGATGATAATGCGACAAAACTTAAGTTTTCGATTGGGATTCAAGCTCCATGGAAAACGCCATGGAAAATCAGGAATGTTTTCCCTTTATCATTATCACCGATTTTTTTTCTTTCCAGATAATATCGTCGCGGGCTGATGTAAGCGACGGCCAACCACATCCACGTCTGTTCAGAACGGTGCTCTCTCCATTTGCAGAAATGGACTATATTCTGGAACTAAGCTTGCAGTTACGATGGACTTACATCCATGTAGTTTACGATCCTTTTATGGAAAGCGTTGTCAAATATCTGGGAGATATATTTAAAGCAAATGGAATATGTATAGCAAGCCGAAATATATTGGAAAAATCAGCCTCGTCTGAAGTAACGCGGTCTATACTGGTCAACATGACGGAAGTAGAGGGCGCTACTGCAGTTATTCTCGTTATGCCACCAAATAACGCTAAGCAAGTACTAACGGTGGCACGAGTATTATATCTGTTAGGAAGGCTATTCTTCGTGCTCCCGTTTGAAGTGTATGACTTGGAGAGCTATCTATCAGAACAAGACATAGGTACGATTCAAAATATTCTTTAAGTTATTATATACCATTATACATAGATTCGAATTCAGTTCTTTTTCTAATGAATACATGGTTTGAAATATTACGGTTAATGATAAACACTCCTCACCGATTATGTAATCTTAAATTAACCAGTACTCTTCCAAAGTTTTAAATGCGTCATTAAAGGGGCTTTACGCACATGCCATTTTGTTTTAACAGCAGTTTAGACAATTTGGATATCTAACATTTTGACCCTGACCATCACCGATGAGACCTAGTAGGATGACACTGCTGTATGATGAAGGGTTATTCATTTTTGTCATACTGTTTTAATTACCAAATTGTCAAGGTGCAATTACCTGTGTCTGTGTTACGTTCAACTTTCCTGCTTGGCTCGTGTTATTGTCTTTATGTCACGCAGAACCAAAGGTTGTTTGCCGTTATAGGGAATTAGAATATTTAGACATTATTGAATAGCATTGCATCAAAGTATTTACGCAACAAATAGTCTGATTAAGAGGTTCAGAAAGACAGAAACCTTTATTAGCCATGTATTATTAAAATATCTAACATCTCTTTTTTTCAGGCGTGCTTTCGACCCGCAAAGATGTTCAAATAAATGACCAATTCATGAACTACTTTTTAAGCCTTAACATTAAAGACAAAGCAAATGATCCTTGGTTTGCTAATTTTTGGCAGCAATCAAACGCCTGCAATTTGCGGTTATCTAACACCTATGCCAAAGATTGCTCGAATTCAGAACGTCTGTCTAGAAGTAACGTCATTCCAAGTCCATCCATCAACGGCATCTTGGATTCAGTCTTCTCCTTGGGGCATGCACTCCATGGTCTACTGAGAGAATGCAAAACGGATAAGTACGAGTGCATTAAAGGAGACCGAGCTATATTTTACAATAACATAGAACGGTATCTCAGTGCAGTGAACTTCACGTCACCGGGAGGTACACCGTTTAAGTTCCGGGACAAAAACACCGCTTCCACAGCTCTGATAGTAACAAATGTTCAGAAGAGTCCTGACGGAGGAATCCGACTAGTAGACGTAAGTCTGATCGTTTTAATTATCAAGCAATTGCTCAACTTAAAATGTGTTTCTCTCCATTTTATTTGTTTAAATGTTGAGGAAGAACTACATGCATTTCTCTTCAAACCCCGGCATACTATTTTGTATTCCCATTTTATTTTAATAGATACGTTTAACCATTGGTTATCTCAATAAACTATATAAGCCAATGCTTTTAATATTTTATTGATGGCTTTTTTGAGTTTATTTGATAATTGATTTGACTTGAAAAACGGGTTCATACTGCAATATAATAGTAGGCATACACAAATATTATGCAATGTTTCTTTTTATAGGTTGGTAATTTTGAAAGCGGAAAGCTTACACTTGATATGAGGAAATTGAGTTTCTATAGAAATGGGTTACGTGTCATGCCTGCCTCTGATTGTCTTGGCGACTGCCGGATCTGCTTGGAACCCGATTTTGTGAATGCGTATGACGCTCGAGTGACGTCATTACGATCAGCTGGCCCTATTCTGGAACATAAGTTTTTTACTGCTCTTGGTGTTATAGATATTCTCCTGATCTTCATTTCATTTATGTTTATTACAATAGCCTCCTACTTTCTATGTAAGTTTTACAAACATAAAGTGTTTAACATCTGTGCTGATGCTGATACTGGAATTCTGATTGGCTGTTCAATTATGACGTTATCTAGCTGCTGCCATCTCTTCTCACAAACCAAACTGATGTGTACTTTACAGGTCGCTGCTCCAGGTAAGGGAAATGTATTACAGTTTGACATCTTCTTAAAGAATTTCCTCAAACTCAATTGATTGCTCAATTTCCTTAACGAGTGAATGATATTTCGACAAATCATTTTACAGAGAACAATTTAAAAACAAAAATAATGGTTACCCGTTAAAGGCTTAATAAAAGTCTCCTAATAATTATTGTATTAAACCGAATTCAAAAACCTCAAAATATTGGAAAGGCACTCGGCTGTGTTTCAAAATTAACCTACCTTTTACAACAAGACTGCAATGGATCATTTTATCTAACAACTTATGCAAAAACAACTGCTAAGAAAAGAGGGCTATGAATTTCAAGCCTGGAAAATTACACCAATATTCTATTTGTATTCTGATGAACACATAAATTCCCGACAAATGATGCTTTGTTGTCATGAAACTGACGTACGTTAATCTTTATTATTTATCTATTGTCCGAAAATGCTTCTATTACTACTATTTGTATTTGGCTTAAAACCTAGAGGCTTTGTTTTGTTATTGTGCTGTTCGAGTGATGTCTTTGAGGGGTGCCCTAGAGCTAGCAGGTGTAATTGTTTATTCGAGTAAAGTCCCTGATGTTATCCCATGACGCAGCAGCTGTTATTTGTCAAATGTGATGATCGTGTTATTTTTGTTTATATTTAGTCATCATCAGGCAAACGAAGATGAAAGGTTCATAGTATAAAGTGGCAATGCTTTGAATTAATTTTAACAATATATGGTTAGAGGGAAATAACTCTGATAAATATGATGCATACAGAAATATTAAATCATGCAGGTGACGTTTCAATGCATTGTCACAAGCGCATAAAACTTACATGTGATTGACGTTTGGGGGCAAAGGTTAAATCATCAAAAAAACGAACGATGGCTATTTTGATTTGGTTGTTACCCTCAAGTTGTATCTGTTCTCCCTAATGTGTGTTAGTGGGTCATCTCTTGACGGCAACACACTAATATGTGTGACCATATCAGACATTGTACATGTAAGGGATCAACTGTCGTAACCAAATTAAATAGAGTGGATACGACACCTGTACATATTAGACAGAGATTTGCATGACGTTAACATATAAGTGAAATTACAACATATGTGACCTGATGTACCAGTGTCGGAAAGATATATTAATGTTACTTATGAATAACAATATTATATAGAGATTACATTGCACCTGCTTGAACTGTAGATAAAGGGTACAGGGGTGCGGTCATTATCTGATGATGTCATTTTGTGGTAATATTATGATACAGTGTTGTTCGTAAAGTCGACAAGGTTAACTGTATGTCAAAACTATGATGGTATTGCTTATGTCGGCTGTTTGATCAAGCAAAATATCTATTTGTACATACGTAGCTGAAAAGCAATTTCCGTATCCGTGCCTGGACAGTTACAAAATGTAAATTCTAGGACTAAGTTTTGTCGACTTATAATAAGGATATTGTTATTAAAGTACCTTAAGAAGTCGATTGTGTAAATTAACTCAAAAGTAGAACATCACCACTTGAATACACAGGCAAAATTTATTGAGGTACAATTTACCTGAAAAAGACATGAATTTCATGTCAAATTTAAATTAAAGTCAATTTCACACGAAATTTCTTTCAGGCCAATTTTAGGCCGGTTGAATTATATAAGTGTACTGATCTGTGTCATCTTTCAAACAATGATTTTATCTATGATGCGCCATAAACCTAGGTCTATATAGAGGTTTTGAAAGTTAACAGTCTTTCATATTTTTTTTCAAATATATCATACACCTTAAAAAATACTCTTGTTGGTTCAGTGGCATGTTTCAACTTCAGGTGACGACAACTAGATGCAATTTTATAATTGTTAAATACTTTCTTCTTAATGTGAATGTTTTCGGTCTAATTTCTTACAAAGTAACTCTCTACTCTCCATTTCAATTGTTGCCTACCTAGTCCAAAGGACAGACTTGTGAGCTAAAGATGCTGTACAGTGGCATCCGTCTGTCCGTCCATCAACATTTTTTTGTCTTGAATGACTTTTAATAAAAATGTTTTGTTATGATTGCTTGAATATCCAAGCGATCTTTTTTGTTTTTGTTAACAAGAAAATATTGCAAACCATTAAATGAAAAAAGTAATTTCGTACAAACTGGATGATCACTGCTATGTAAGCACACATAAGTGATGACGACAGATGCAATAACTGAACAATCGTTAATGCGGAATTCTATAGTTCTGTAAACGCCGCTGTCCTGATAAGGCTTCATCTGAAAACAAATGATCACTGTGACATGTCGACAAATGCTTCAACAATGAATAATACTTCGATTCGATCATACGTCAATATAAGTATACGGTTGATTGATGGCAATAGCATAACTATATCTGCCTATATATTTCATTTTATAATGTTATTGTTGTTGCAGAAAAAGGCGAATATTATTTATAGTATATTTGGTTAGCTTATAAGAAATATATTCACTATAAATCGTCCAAATAGTGAAACCTGCCACTTATTTATAAAACCACTTGCCGATATCAACCATTTTAAAATACCCCAAAGATGTTTGTTTTTTTCATTATGATCTGCTTAGTAAGTCTTATTGTGATTACGTTATTAACTCTTTCCCATAAGAGGTCATTATAAATATATATCACTGTACATCTTTTTAATAAGTTGAATATTTGTGACACAAACTAGCCGATTTTGGAGTAATATTGATATATTTTTATTGACTGTGATTTGAATCATGATTTTCTTTTTTTTCACATGTATATAGCTAATTTATTAATTTTCAGCTCTTTCATACGCCATAAGCAATGCTTCTCTGATCGTGAAAATCAACAAGACAGTATGTTTACGTTCGTATCTTGGCCTGCAACAGAGCCGTGTACCGCGATGGGATTTTGCTCTGACTTACATACCGTTGCTATTGGTTCCCACAATAATTGCGTTCTTCAAGTGGATGCAGAGTGACGTCATCAATATCAGTTCGACTGTTCCTGGCATACGGGAAATTTCTAATGTGGACGAAGTGACCATCACTTGGCGTTGCAGTTTTGATAAGTACGTGCAATCTTTGTTTTTCTGTTGGTCTTAGTTTTGTGTCACAAATGTATTGAAAACAGTTAATTATGATAAAGTGTATCACCTTACAAGCAATAATGGAGGAGAAAAGTTCAATTTCGGAGCTTTGTTTTGGTCCATTAGCACTCTGTCTTGTATAATGAAGATCAAGGAATTTCTAAAAGAGTGTTTTTTAAGGTACAGAGTTTTTTCCGTGAACATTTGATCATCATTCATTTTGATACTGTGCATTTACAGGTCGTTGGTAGCAAAATTGGTTTACTGTAGGATTATCAGTTTCAGACCTTATAAGATCCCGAGTTCAAAACCCTAAAATATATCTATAGAATGCATCGGGAGATGTGTTTGATTAGATTTCATCTGAAGCCACATAAACAAAGATTTCCTTATAGCTCCTTATGTTAAGATCTATTATATTGTATGAATTAAATATGAAGATATTACCTAATTATTCAGTCTCCTTAGTAATGCCCTGTAAACATACACGTGTCTGGTCATTTTCCTCTCTGTATATGATCCATTAAATTCTCAATTTTTTTTTAATTAATTTTTACAAAATTGTGCTTTAGCATATTCGAATAAAAACAAGAAATGGCTAAAATTATTTTTTATCACAAGAAGTGAACCTATCATGAAGGATGATCACACGCTTGTTGTTGACAAAAGCTGTTCACTGATTAAGTTGTCTCGTTTGTTTTTAATTCCGTCTTTGCGTATTGCAGAGTTATCTT
>NW_018485803.1:0-11659 GCF_002113885.1 Mizuhopecten yessoensis | reverse complement strand
AGCCGTGCCAACATGAGCAATATCAAATTTATGTGTTTCCAATTTTTGTCACACTGGTAGATTTTGGAAATCGAAACTAATCCTTCATGCAACTTTTTTACCAAATAAAAACGCAAATGGATTTATTTATTTAACGCGAAATGTCAACTTAGTGAAATGCGATTTGTCTTTGAAGAAAAGATTGATTTTACGGATCAATGATATACCAGAGAAACAAATCCGTAAAAAGGCGATTTATTGACATAGAGACATGGGATATTACCATTTGTTTTAATTGATTCTTACTGTGTGTGTTCATGGTTCCTTCAATCCTTCATGGTTGATGTAGTCACAGACCAGGAAGATATTCACTTTGCTCTCATTCATTATTCATACACTATTTGAGAATGCTATACAAACGTTCCGAGGACCTGATCGATCTGAGTGTATGGCACGCTCTATGCTACGGTAACATCTCAAACAATCTCGCGGGAAATCATCACGCACGTTGACGTCGTGCTTTCCATTTGATACCGCCGAAGCGAGCCCTTACTTACCTGCACTGAAATCGAATGTTTTCGGCCAACACCAAGACGACACGAGAAAGGAACTCTAATTCAGCATTAGCTTATTTCCATAACAAAATCTGGTCAAATTCTAATGAGAAGCTTGAAAAAATGGAAACGAGCTTCTCTTCACAAATCAGTTGCACCATTTAGTTCCGATATTGGTGCCACCAAATGTTACATGTTTTAGCAGGGAGTGGGGCCCTAGGAATTTATTGTTGCGGTTTTAGTCACAGCATAGTGGATAATGACTTTGAGTAGTAAATCATGGGATAGGAAATTATCTTGATTTTCATCTTAATTTTTTAATAACTTTGATTAATAGTGCAAAACCAAAATGTTTTTTTATCCATGCAAATATTGATAAAGGTTTCAACATATGTGTCAACCATGTATTAATTCACATAGACGAATTTTAATACGATAAAGGGGCGTTGCTTACTATCTTACTGTGTGATAAGCGTCAACATTTCGATGTTTCTCTTCTTGATAGCCCTATCCCTACTTCCTAATAATACGGTATTTACATGTCGCAGTTGATACGACATTAACAGGCTCGCCTCACATATCAAGATTACCACAGCATATGTTAAATGCTGGCGGACAAATTTACAACACAGAAATTGGAGAGATAAGCATTTATAAAACCTTGGGACATGTTTTATGGGCGCCATAATGATCGCATTTGGAAATATGCTGTCAGCGCATGTTAATACAATTATGCTCATGAGAGTGCTCTGTGGTTTCTGTCTTTAACTTGGTTCTCTCTGTAAGGACGTGGCAATACTTGGATTTAATTTACATTTCCATTGTGGATAAATTCAATAAAGCAGAAAACGCTTACACTTCTGGATCACCTGGTCTTTTTTCATCTTCCACTTTGTTTAGAGTCCCTTTGTGAATCTTATTTTGTTCATGTTTTGGCATTTTTCAACGATTTTGGCATCCGGATTACAGTTTTGTTTACGCTTTGGTATTCTATTTATTTATTTATTTATTAATTTTAGAATTATTTTGTTCATATACTTTTGAAATTTCGACCTACTTTCCCAGATCCAGTGGTATTGTCGATAAAAAAGGATGAATAATTTGGACATAAATATTTAAAGACTTTACATAACAAATTAGGACAGCTCTGACACTGACCTAATAACCGAGATAACCGAACCAAACCTAATTGAGACCTCAGTCATTACAGTCAAACGCTTTGAAGTATATCTATCAAAGCGGGTAGAATCGTGTGCCTGCCTTTGTTATGGAGGCATCAAAACTCAGGGGAACGGATTCATTCACCAGTCAACAAACCTAACAAACATTTCCATTCCCCCGTAAGTGTGATATACTCGGACAGAACCGGAATGTGCTAACATGTATTTATAACCATCATAACAGCTCCTATTCTGTATTAGTGCAGTATACAGCTATCTAAAGCGTGCACGTGAACGACCTAAATAAAAATCAATTTACTTTGCCGCAGACCGCTTAATCTAGTGGCTCTTTGGCCAATCACCGTTGCGGGGTTTATAGAGTGCGGTGCCAAACTGTTCACCACCGGTCCCCCTCTCCCCTCAGTAAAGTGTGATAAGATATCATCCAGCACTTACCACTTCTCCCAAAGGCAGGCTACTACAAATTGGTAAATTATAAATTCTGATTCTATCACATCTTGTTTTGAATAAGGTGTTACATATACAAATGAAACGAGCTTAGGTGGCACACTCCATAGAGACGCATACCTTACAGACAGTACATTCTGAATTATGTAGCGAGCGTTAAAAAAATTATATATATTAACTTTGAAAATCGCAGTAAGCATGAACGTTTGTTACTAAAAAAGGATCTCTATGTCAAATAACCACAAGCGGTATGTTTGCATACAGCTGACGAGAGCTTAACTATTTTCTGACAAAAAGCGTGATAATTTTTGGTCAGCATCTTAAATAGTAAATGCTATTCCAGGGCCCTTTGTCTAAAGGCTTCCAAAACATAAACTCATCAATATAAATATGCAATTCTGGAAATTATAGTCATCGCTAATGAACAGACATCAATGAATTACGTTGTATCATATCGCAAAAACGAAAAGACTGACGGAACCGCATAGATTTTAAAATAAAAGGAAACGCATTATAAAACCAAGCCTGGTTCTCAGGAGGAGTAATCGTTTCCTCCACCACCAGTGGTACCCGTCATAATATCTCCAATCATCATCGAGCACCTAAACTTTGGGATAGATGGTCGGATATTAACATCTCAAAATGCCTCTTTTGCAACAGTAGTGAGCATACATATAAAAATGATTTGAATATCGATAATTATAGTACCGATATTATATTATAATCGGAAAATAAATTATCAAATTGTACCGGTATTATGAGTGCATGTACCGATATGTATCGGTATTATAGTATCGACCTATATTGGTTAGCATGTATCGATATGTATCGGTATTATAGTATCGACCCATATTGGTAAGCATGTACCGATACATATCGGCCATGATGTATCGATATACATATAAATCAGTCTTCTGTATTTATATATCGGTGTTAATGCCGTCAACATTAACATCAACCTGTCGCATAACTATGTTATATTTAAATTAGTGATGTTTACTGCAAAACCTGATCCATTACGCATATTATTTGAATAGCAATCAATCAAAAAACATTAAAACACTCTTTCTCAACCCTCACGCTTTCCGATTGGTCATTGGGTTGTTTTTAAATGTTGCGATTGAATCTCTGATAAATTATGACTTACGTTTCAAACGTTTGTTCTCAGGAATAAAGGAATTATCAAACTGATTCCATACAGAAAAGTATCAGATTCACTCCATGTGACGTTAGTATTTGATTACAAATCATTTAGAAAAATATAAACTAAATCATAGCATCATAAATCAGAAGCTCGAAACCGCGCCATGCATATTTACTACACGACATCAAATGGTTACTGCCATGTTAAAATCTACCATTGAGCAGTGCTTGACACAAAGGATTGAAATAATTGTACAGTAACGCCGGGAAAGCACACCAAACATTGAAGATACAACCAAAATTCTCCATATAGTAGGAGTATTCAGACAAAAGGGATTTGGAAATGATAAAAAATGAATGGGAAATACATAGCTATAGCGTCTTGCTTACTTAAGATCGTGGCCTTTATTCTTCATAATTAATTTTAAAGAAGCTAGGGTTGTTGGTTCGGCGGCGATGGTGCGGCGGGCGTAGTCCTACGGTCATACATAATGTAGTCAGGTTTCAATTTTCTATCTCTGTTACTAGCACAGGACGAATGCCTGACATTCAGTCAATGGGTCCTATATCTGTCTTTTCATACCATACACATGAAAAGAAATGTTTACATTCAGTCCGTGAGGCAGATAATTTATTCCATTTTTGCGGTTGAGAAATTCAGCAGCTATTTTTGTCCATTTTCATATAATTTCTTAGATTGGCCGGAGCTATCTATATCAGACATAAGGGCCGAAGACCTGTGGGCCTGATATAAGTCGAGAGTCAATCTAGGCAGTAGTTTTATATTTTTGAAAAATCATATTACACACTATTTATCCTCTGTAATTGATGTTGATGCATGAATGTATTACAAACATAGAATAAATACAAAATCCGACGATGTTATTTTCTCTAGTGATGTTTTCTATACTATTGGTAAGCACACCTAAAACGCCGACGTCAACTTCTGCAAACTTCACTTCTATTTTCCTTTTCTTTTCTAATAATTTATTGTGTTTATCATATTTGGTTAATTCCATAATTATGTTTGCTTTTGGGTCCCACAACTTTTTCCGCAATAACATTTTTTAAAGACGATCAAATTATCAATGCATTTACATGGCTTCCCTTGTAAAAGAACAAAAGATTCAGAGCAGGTGTTCCGGAAGGGTAAGCGCCTTTAGCTTCATTGACGATAACTGTCATCTCATTATTGGTCTAATCGAAGCAATGACACGTAATCTAAGCGCAAACCCGGATAGGAACAAAGAAACGGCAACACCGAAGCAACTGCGACACGTAAAAACCGTATGTTCGGGAAGCAGGGATGTTACTTTCAAAAAAGGAAAGTTCACTATCATAAAAATCTAAGTCGTTATTCTTTTCGATCAGCTAGGTAGTATGCCTTCGATGTTCGTAAAGGGATACTTAGATCACTAATAATTATAAATGTAGAATGTAAACACAGGTGATAGGCAAAATAGCTGTCTGCTCATATCATTTATCAATATTTATTTAGAAATTATAATTAAATCACTCCGGCTATATCGGACATTCTTTAATGGTCACACAATATAGAAAACTAATTCCACTAGACGGTAAAATGTTTTTCTATAGATATTCGGATAACAAAGATTAGAAACTCACAAATTAAGGTCGCATCTTCCAGTTCAACAATCAAAAGTAGCAATCAATCACACCAAGCACCAGCAAACTTAACAGGCAATAATCATTGTACAAAGTCCTTTTATCTTAAAGGAATTGCCTTCCCCTATTCCAGATTTCACGGGTCTTCACACGATAGAGAGATACGGTTTTCAGGGTATAAAGGTTACTGCATCATGGATGGAAACAATCAATGGAGATCATAAGGGGCTACACACAATTATAGTTAATGTGATATATACGAGACAGGCTGAACATTTCTCCCTGGCAATCGTTCATATTGGTATGGCAACAGCCCCCACTGAACGCCTAAACAGCTCTCTCTAAAATCCCACTGTATGCAAATATATCATGATTGCATGAGACTATCACTGGTTAATTGGCAAAATGTCAAGGAAAGCGAAGATACTGTCAAACATTTTACATTTTTAATCACCTACAATGTTCCCGTAAATTCCTACGTTGCAAATTGCCAGTTTTAAACTGTATAAAGCAATCCCACCATTGTCCCCATTTATCGTTACTTCCGGTGATGCGATTCTAACTTAATTGTCTTTGAAAAGTAGCTCTGGTGCTACTAATATAATAGTCTAGTATGCAGGCTGCCGATGACCCATATACGATTGTTGATAATGCGTATGTTCTTTTATTGCACGAGTTATTTACTCTACTAAAATCTTGTTGAAAGTTTGAAACTCTACACAATTGAGGAAATCGAAGAGAAATTGGATGCTTCATCTTTATTTTATATACTGTGCTACCTTATACATGATACCTGTGATTTGTGTTATAGTTAAGGCTGTATGTTACCTTACATATTATAGTTGTAATTTGTGTTAGGACGATCATACGTAAACTTCCTGATATTTGAAAAGGAAATATAAGGGTGATCATTGGGAATTCCTTTAAAGATAAGTAACATATTATGTTTTATGTGAAAAAAAGTTTTGAAAATGGTGTAGAAGGGGACAATTCTCTTTTGTGTCAATGAAAATCATGTAAAAAAAACATCCAGAGTAAAGCAACTGGTGGTTATTTCACAAGACAGTAGATATTTTATCGACTTTACCGGCACAGCTTGTACATCACTAGACTAGAAGATGTTGTGATGATATATTAGTCAGGGAAGTCCGGAACCAGCTCCAGAAAAGACTACACTTCATTAACAGATTTCCCTTCTTCATTCTTTTCATTCATTTATCAAGAATGTAAAATATCATTAAGAACAACAGTCGATTATGAAATATTTGGAAACATATTTTTTTCTAAATAACATATATGTCAACGTCATGTTTGGGATGTTTGAGCAATCTACATTTCAACATATCTAATGCTTTCAGGATCGGCTATGTTGAAACATGTCAGCATAGCGTCTGATTTCCACGACGATCATGACAAGCCGTATAGATTTGTGTAAGTTGTAAAGTGTTTCTTGTCACATTTACAGGGGGGAATCATTTTACGTCAAAAGCCACTGAAAATTGGCGTTGTTCCATTGCGCGGTTTTCCACTACAAACTCTTTAGTACTGGTTCTGCATCTGTTATTGATTGGACAGCATCAAAACGATATGTTGCAAGAGCGCGTATCAAAACCACAGGTTTCTGTTTTTTATCTTTATGTTTTGCACGTTCAAACATCTGCCTGTCTGAAAGGGTATGACAATTTTCACTTTCTTGTCAGTCGCTCAGCATTTCAATTCCAACACAAGTGAGGGATTATATTTCTTCAGTATCTGCAGTTATGGCGATGTTTTTGTTAGAAACCTGACTTTCGACTGATCCCATCGCCAACAAATGGAGTGTACCAGCTACATCGTTATACATGCAGTTCAATTTATTTTGTTAAAACGCACAGTAAATAAATGCGACGTATATCAATTTTAAATTACAAATTCCGGGCCAATTATTCAAAGCCTGGTTTAGGATTTCCGTGCCGCTATCAAATATTATAACTTAGCTTTGAAAGGCTTTCTGTGGAATTGACTAAAACTTTAACAAATTATTTATCAAAAGAAAACCGTACCATTCATGAAACAAAAAAAACAACAGTTGCGCTACAGTCATATCCAAAACGAAATATTCTTCGGAGGTTACTCTGTATATATGAAAATCTAGAGTGGTACTCTATAGTGTTTTGTCTGCAATGACACAGAGATCATTGAATCGTTAAGCAATGCAATATGCGCTTTTATATGCATCAATTGCCCGTTCAAACGAAATAAAAGTTAATCTGCATCACATTATTTGGTTGTGTGGTATAGATCATATTATTAACCTTGCCTTAAAGTGTACAATCAATATAAACAACCACAACACAATCTGTTTACGCTTGCGTTAAAGCTGCAGAATTAGCATGAAAGGTGATACCGGTTTGCCTTTACGCAACTATATATCGCGGGAAAAATTTAACCTAAAACTATTTCTTATCATTATCAATAGAGTTTTCCTGCCACTAATACAGAAAAAATCTCCTTTTATGCTGATTTAACTTCTAAACATAAAGCATACAGGAGAGTGTTCCAGGCGAGAAAAACAGCTCCAAATGGAAATCCGCAACTATAACTGGTGCAATGGTTATCTTAACCTTCAATAACTCATCATAAGCAACATAATAACGCAAAAATGTATTATTCATCACTAAAATACATGTTTAAGGATTCAAAATGATAGTCAGGACACATACACAACAATTTTTTACCGTTTTAAAGCATTTATTGAAAAATAAATTTAACGATCTGAATCAAGGGCTCCTTAAATTAACCAATTCGTTCACTTTGATATGTACATGTACGTGTCTTGTTGGCCGGTTTAGGTATCACACTACTATTGACTTTCATTATCACGATGACTGCCGACAGAAATTGTCAAGTTCACAAATTGACATTGACCTGAGTAAATATGAAGGTGGCGGCCTGTGCATGTTGATTATGAACATAACGTGACGTTCTGTAAATTATTAATTGATACTAGTTATCATTGGGGACTTGCTTTTGTATTTTTTACTTGGTGACACAAAGTGAACAAAATAAATCTGCTGCACCAATTGCAACATTTGGATCTCCATACATGTGTTTCTATTAGCTTCCTTACAATCTTTTTGTTTTCTAGTGCCTTCCGTGGCACTACTGCAATTTTGACTTCGGTGTTGAACGATCGCAAAAGTTAGGAAGGCAATGAGTTCTGACTATACAGAAGTCCTTAAAAATGAGTGTAGTTATTCCTGGATTACTATTTAGGATTTAGGATAAAGGCAACAACTTGTAAACCTGTTGTCAGTGTAATGTGACTGGGTGGAATCAAATTCTGGGTGTCTTTGGCATTTCTGTAAGGTAGCACCATAAAGTCGGCATCATTGCACAAACATATAATCTGCAACACACATACACACATGCACGCATACATGTCAAACACAGAGGCACGTCCTTGAATGACCTTAGCTGTTGATAGGACGGTAACCTATCAAACCAAAACTAGTTTCCTCAACTTGATTTCAAAGCAGACTTGTTCGCTGTGCCTAGCACTATGTTGGATTGGACACGTATCAAAAGACGGGTACCATATGTGCTGCTTGCAACACTTATTATTCCGTAGTGCCATGCTTCCCCTCTAGAGTCAGAAGAGATTCATGATATATTTTCTTTTGAATTCGTGTCGCTGCGGTAGGAGTTTTCTTCTCGTAACTACTTTACTAAATTATTTTTTTCGGTATTATCTTTTTTTTAAATTGTTATTTTCCTGTTAGTTGTTTTTTTGTTTAATTTTAGTTGTGTGATTTGTTGTTTCAATTGTTTGTTTGATTGTTTGTTTGTATATTTACTGTTTTCGGTTTCTTTTTTTTTTCTATTTTGACGACATTTCATCAGATATAAAAGAAACAATGACTAGTAAATTAAACCATCCGATTACAATTTGTCCTTTACAAAGCTGCTAAGCCACTATATTCGGCGGTGAACAAAAACGAACAATGTTGTGGTTTCTATAAAAATTCAATTGATATTATTTTTTTAATTGTGTAGTTATTATTATTTGTCACTGAACGAACATATTAAAAATATTGGCTTCTGTATGGTGGCATCGCAATGAATGTTCCTGAAGTGCAAACCTTAATTCGTGATTTGAAACTAAAATCGAGAAATAGTTTGATTCATATTTTTGTCACTTTCACAAACATCTTCTCGTTATGCTTTTCGGAATATTTCAATTTCTTTAAATCTTTTTTCTACTATGAAAGTTCCATCAGACGTCATGCGTTACGTACATTAATTGGTTGAGTCAGCCATTTTAATCATGGTTAATGACCGACATTTTAAATGTGTTAATTATTTAATAGGAATGTTTTTGGCAAGTTTGTAGAAATGTAGAATATCGCATGAGTGGAAAAGCAGATTTTTGAAAAAAAGGACAGAAACAATTTTGCGTGTGCTACATGTAGTTGCGCTCAACATTTAACGAAATGGAAATATATTAAGAAATCCTCTTTTCCCATTACAATGTGTTTTTGGTATGGACAAAAGGAACATCAATTTAGTTGCGTCTTCGCTATCTTGGCAAGAACATGTGATTATTAAGCTACAATCGACTCTTTAATGAATCAACAAAATACAATCGACCTGGTGTACATTTAACTAGTGAACAATTGATGATACGTTAAATCCTATATTTAACCTACACATCACGAAAATAATTGGCGAATTTTAATGAAATTTGTTCAAATGAATATAAACATTTATCGATTAAAA
Organism: Mizuhopecten yessoensis; assembly: GCF_002113885.1. Lineage (NCBI taxonomy): Eukaryota > Metazoa > Mollusca > Bivalvia > Pectinida > Pectinidae > Mizuhopecten > Mizuhopecten yessoensis. The sequence continues at coordinate 1,971 of NW_018485803.1, read as the reverse complement.
AAAAAAAACAAGGTTCACAATATTTTTTAATGAAATGAATGTGGCAATTGAGCTTCCTATTTTGTAAAAGAACACTGGAATTTATAATGGGGTGCAGGAACCGCTTACTTCTTGGTGTTTTGGTGTCTTGGTGTTTTCTTAGTGCCTGTTTTTATGTAGTTTGATCCTTCTTTTTCGTTTTTAACGGATTTTGAGGTTTCGTTTCGCTCTTTTAGATTGACACTGTAGTGAATTCTTTAAGATTCTTATTCTTAGAAGGTATGGCATAGTATACAGTTTTATTACAATATCAACGAGGCCCCGATTCAAACCTATCAGTTTTTGGCTTTGGGGAATACCATCCATGCCATAGCTGTATCATCAACACCAAGTGAAGTTCGATCGAATCCAGAATCTGTCCCATTCAAACAGGTTCTATTTTCAAAACAATAAGTTTTGTATTTTCATTCTTCTTAAAGGCATGAAATGTGTTAGAATAAGAATATATAGAATTGATTAAAATGCACGATATTGGAACAGAGAAATAATGAGTCCACTATGATATAATGCTTCTTCTCAGAGCTTGTTTAGCTGAATATTATCTGGTAATCATACAAGAGGGGACACAATTGCGTGACAAGAGGGACTACATTCTCATACGCATCACATATCCTTGCACTACTAGGCAGGTTTGTGGCAGATGTAAATTGGTCTCCCGTGCATAGCTATTGGAACGCACTGGTGTTGCCTAACCCGTCCTATTTGTTCTAGGATCGGGGATTAAGTAAATGCTCATTAGAGTAGGTTTTATTGTACCTAAGTGTCGTTTTATTTCTATGGGAAAATCTTCTGGGTCCCATTTGTAAAACTAAACAGAGTTTATTTTTTGAACAGCGTTTAAACACAATTAATTGATTCATTGTCAGGAACCAAGCCGGGCCTACTTGTGATGGTAAAAAAACTCTTGAAAGGCTGGGTTCAATGACAACAGATCCAAAGTGAATTATGATGCACACTGAATTATTCTATTCATCGTTTTAAATAGAATTCTGAAATAACATTTAAATGGTTTTCTTTTTAGAAATATTTTAACAATGTTTAACGCATGCCGGAAATAAAAACAAAAACAGTTTTCAATGTATAGTTATAGTTTCTGGCAGTGGTACGGGGCTTCTGAAGAAAGTATTTTGTAACACGTGGTACGGGGCTTCTTAAGAAAATATTTTGTAACATGTGGTACGGGGCTTCTTAAGAAAGTATTTTGTAACACGTGGTACGGGGCTTTTTAAGAAAATATTTTGTAACATGTGGTACGGGGATCCTTAAGAAAGTATTTTGTTACATGTGGTACGGGGATCCTTAAGAAAATATTTTGTAACATTTGGTACGGGGGTTCTTAAGAAAGTATTTTGTAACACGTATACAAAAGTATTTTACAAAATCTCGCTACTCATCCATACTTCCAATTCGCTAGGAAGAATCGATTTAGTTAAATGTTTAAACGCCATGGCATCTTGTGGAGATTGCTTAAAATCCTTGATAAATTGTTATTCCAAATCACTAGTTACCAGAATAATGATATATCATTTCGGTGGAGTACTCGATTGCAAATCCTGGCCTGGTACATTGGTATTGGGTTTCTGTCAATGGATGATGAATCGAACGTGTGATATCTACTTCTGAGCACATCCTAATATGCATCATTTATCCATTTAACCATTGCTATCTCGGTTCCTATACCCTTCTTAAACACATACATTGGATTGCACTACTTCACGGGGGTATATAAATAACAAACATGGTATTTCAGACCAGCGTAATTATGATTTATATCTCACTAAGACACATTCTGGTTTTGTGCTCATGGTACAAAATAAAGATGAATGTTGCAGGACTATTATTAACTTAGCTTGTATTGGTACCAGTAGTTTTAATAACGCGTTTTTAAATTGAACTCGATAACGGGTAGCTCCATCATTCAAAAAAAAAAAA
>NW_018485802.1:0-11541 GCF_002113885.1 Mizuhopecten yessoensis | reverse complement strand
TCCCCCCATGTTATTTTAAAAAGTGGGGGAAACGAGAACAAGCCAGTTACAGTCGTACGACACACGATCATCTATCAAAACATGACAAGGAGCTTACAATGTCGTATTGCCGATCTAACCATGATTATCTTATACTTACCTTATTCTTAATATCTGACGATCGCAGTATCGTACAAATGAGTATATATCTTACATATACACATATATCTACCCTAAAACCCGCCGATGAAACCATCAATCTTGGAGCGGATGAACAGCAGTATATGGACATTGAGCTGATGAAAAATTATACGACAAGACTTGATGTGGTAGAGGCGTTTCTGCCTCAGCTACATATGTAAAGCGTGTCTCGACAAGCAGTGCCTTAGATCCTATCTAAAATCCTCTCGTCGAGAAAAATAATGTCATTTATCATACTTAAGCAATAAGAAATCGAAGTTGTTTGTGTATAGAGAACGTCCTGGCAGCTAATTAATGTGATATAGTGTTTAAAATGATATCTATTACCGCGGTTTATGTGTTACAACAGCACGCGAACACGTGCGGTACTAGTGACAAATTCCTGTTGACTTTCTTTATAAAAGGGGGGAAAATATCGTGTGTTGTTCCTAGTTAATTTAGCGTGTTTCTAGTTATAATTCAAATCAAACGCATCAGTGATCTAGCACATCACAGACGACGTCATACTTGTGCTTAACAGCACGAGTTCGACTCCAAGTGTACATGTATTTACAGATGTATTTCAGATCTCTAAAACAGGACAACGAAATTAATAATTGTATAGATTTTTTTATTTGATGTTTTCATTTCGAAGATAGCCATTGGTGAAGAATTTGCTGTAAGCAATATTGAAGAGACTTCTTCCCGATGTCGCCACTGTTCTTTACAAAAAATATGCATGCATGTGTTTTCGTTAAAAAAAATCTAACGCCAATGTTGGTAGACGCCTGTAGTCCATTTCACGTTTAATTCCGTTACATAATACCCATATCATCGACCGTCGTTCGTAACACGTTTCCCGGGCAGCAGCCATTGGCAACCTTTTCCACTAATTTCAATTCCTGTGCTCTGATTGGCTAAAAAGGGAAAAAACCAGGTACATATCGCTTTTTTTTTTTATTATTAATGGTGAAATAAGTTGCGAAACATGCGAGTGCTGCTGGCGGAAATTAGGAATGTCTGGCGTTGATAGCGATGTCATGTAATGTAATTAAACCTAAAAAGTTGGCTGTTATGATTCTACTTCAGATTTTATTATTAATGGAGCAGGTGCTACATGTATGCCGAGAAAGCGAAACGGTATTAAGGGGAAACGTTGTGAGTGCCGAGGAAACAAAAAGGTATTAAGGTATAAACTCTATTTAAATTTCATCAACTTCTGAGGCGCCAAAAATAAAACATGTCAAAATAATGTTCAACGCTAGAAAAACTTGAGATGTTCTGGACAATGCGATGTACTAGTCTCACACAAGTCCGAAAAAAACCGTAAGAGAGAGGGGGCAAATCAATCTAAGAACATGGCTGATATCCTGCCATACGTTCGTTACCGGGTCGTCCAACACGAGATGCTTCGATATCGCTCAGGGCATGACCATTACCTGGCTCGCATGTCTACTGCTTCAATCATCTATGTAATGGACCCGAACTGTTTCACGGATCGCAGTGTCGAGTAAATTTTTCATATAGCAGTTCTTTAATCGAACCTCCTAACAAGAATTGCGCGTCGATAGATCAGAGTCCCGGGAATGTTTGTGGTAATCGAATGTCTATCAAGAGTTGTTCGTCGATAAATCAGAGTCTCGGAAATGCTTGTTGGGGTGGGGTGTGCGATGTCTTCTGTGGCGACTCATGGTAGTGTTTCCGCGAATACGGAAATAAAAAGAAAAAATATTGTCGATATTTTGTTATTATAAATCATTTCTCACCAGTGCAAGAAAAAGAAATGACACTGGATTTGTCTTTAAATGTTTTTGACATAACACGTTTATTATACGGTTGAGTTAGAGATTCTATCACAAAGAAATAAGCCCGAGCTTAGACATTTATATTGTGTAACCGGCTTTATGGTTCCTCTGCGTCCATAAATTTCGCTCGAATTTCGGAATGTAAAGTCTTCCGTTTATTAAAGCAGATGCTACCGTTGGGTCAGGTTTAGGAATAATCCTTTTTGCTTGTTTTTGTATTTTTAAAACATGAATGAATAATTAAATCTTAATGGACCATCTGCTTAGGAAAGTTAATTCCTGCAAATCCAAACCGATTATATTCGCCTCACTCATTTTGTTAATTAAATATTTCGTTTAAAGTTAAATTTTAAAATCAAATTAGTTAAATTTGATTTAATTCATTTTCGAATCTTAATTTTTTCAAATTAAGTGAATTGGTATTAAGATTGTCGCTTCCAATAATACAACGGAAATATAACTTCAATGAATTAATTGATCAGAACTTCGAACTCCTACAAAGAAGCACGCATGCGTAAAAACGTACATCCGCTCACTACAAATACCAAATATGGGAAATTAACATTTCCCTGCGGACCTGTCCCGTTGATGTTTCCAACGTTTAAGACAACTTGAGTTTAAATCGCGACTTCCAGGAGAGAAAGGCGATTAAGGATCTCAAAATTTGGCACCACGGAAATCCATGGCTGAGCCCAAACAGGCTCCCGGGGAGACGAGATCAGACTTTTGGCGACACCTTGTGGGTTTACCGCTAACAAACGTCGCCAGCATTGCGACACATGACGAGAGAAAGAACACAATTTGACAAATAACCAAAAACCAAAACACAGCGGAAATTTGTGTCCTTTTTCGCTGACTAGAAAGTCAATATAATCTGGAGGAAGCAGCTAAACAATTACGTCTCATCTCAAATTTAAAGGATCGTGATCTTACAAAGCTGCTTGTATCGGAAAGATATTTAAAACGTCAACTGTGTAGTGCTTTAATCAATCATAAAGACAGAATGTTACCAGTCCTGGATTACGGTGACGCAATAGTTAATATATTATCATTTATCAATGTCAATATCAATACAAACATCTTATCTGATTTACGATATCCGTAACTTTGTTTCAATTCCTCTAAACAATTCCACCTTGTACGCCTTGCTAGGAAATTATGTAATATTGAACATTTGCACTGTGATGTAATATTTTAACAATAAGAAAAAAAAATGCAATCTATCATTATTATGGATTCGATCCTCAAAATGTACGTCTTTCTTAGACCTATCAGATACAAAACTGTGAGCGGAATTCATATATTCTCCCCGAAATCCAATCCAAACCAATCACGTGACAAGGTCATATTATTGTGTATGACAAACTATTTTCTTGCGGGGTATTAAACATCAATTTCACAATTTTGAAAAATAAAATTTAACGTTTTATTCTCAAAATCTGACATTCTATTACTCAGTGTAAACGTGTTTGTAGCTACGCCTGTCGTTTTTCCTGAAATGTTGTTGACACGAAAAGCGAGCCTGATAACGAGGATTTCCCGTTAGGTGACTAGAAGGACCCCTATCCCACTGCACTGGGATTTTTCACATCTACAATAACCTGCCCTGATTTTCGTTTATGATATAACTGTAGGACAATTTGGTTAGGGCACTGGAGTGAACGTTTAATAATCTGAAGACCAGTTTAAACTCAGAATATCAGGAATATGATTCCAGTTGAAAGTTTCCAATGAGTAGTTTCCAATGAGAAGTTACTATTTTGGCAGTGGTATGGGGATCCTTAAGGAACGTTTGTATACATCAGAAAGTATTAACGCCAGCCATTGAGGGATGCATGCAATGTTGCGTCGTAATCTACGTCATTTTTCATTTGTCAACAAGCGTGTTTCATTCTAAACCAACGGCATTCACACCACAGAGATATACACATTTTACAGGTTTTCGTATTTAAAAGAAGACAAGATAAAGCTACATAGTCTATGCCATATCCTGAAATACGTGTGTATAGATGTAGCTATATGTACTTAGACGTATACAGACAAACACTAAATGCGAGTTTCTGTTTTGTAATGACGATCGTCCCTGTGGACATATTTAGACCGATATTGACGACAATAACTGCTCAAATTCCCTCGTGTGTTTTTGTACATGTACTTTATTTGCCAGATAGCATGTGTGTATTTATCTGCATTTGACTAAGCGACGGGAATCCTAATACAACCCCGATATACTTTTTTTTAAACCGGGATATTGGCCAGAAAATAAAGTGTTCTGTGAATCATTCCACATAACATGTATTTCTCTAGTGTTTGGTTGACTTGCACTTATCTCATAAAGGACATACACTCGTAATTAACTGAAAGTGTCGTTTCGCCATCTGTTGCCAGAGTTCGTACGTATCATACTTACAGATAGTGTTGTCCGAGCGATATAAAAAGTAATTAACGATTGTGTGCGTATCGTAACGAATGCATAATGAGGATGACAGAGAACTTGAAAGCATACATGGATAAGTCTGCAGGCCTTTTTCATCACAAATTATGTTCCTCAATCTAGCATACACCAGTATTTTAACGAACGACTTTATGTCAATCGATGGCGTTATAACTGCCACTCATCCAAATACGAGGCTAATGATTTTTTCATATAAACATGACATAGGTTTTCCTGACGTCACTAGAATGGCATGCTTCAGAGTACGAGGGTGATGAATTTTGTCATGTACATATATGGCCATCACTAAAACGTCATACACTCTTAACACATGGGTAGAAATGATAACACACTTTTCGTAAGGTTATTGTGATCATAGGGATAATTAGAAAATATTAGAGGAAAAGAATTCTAAAAGGATTGGTGAAACACAAGACGTGAATAAGTTTCACGTTATTTACTCAATAAGTTTGGTTTTGTATGATTTGTTTGTGCTTTATGTCCTATTAACAATTAACGGTAGTAACGGTCTTTTAATGACGTGCCAGGTTTTGTTGTTGGAGGAAACCCGGAGTACCAGGAGAAAAACTACCGACCTTCGACCAGTACCTGGCGACTGCACAATTATAATGTAGGTCTCGAACCTGCGACCCAGTGGTGGAGGGCTAGTGATGGTAGACGGTCAGACACCTCAACCACTTTGCCACAGCGGGGGCACCGTTAAGCGTTCCTTTGTAAATCCCATTAGTTCCAGTAATATAATGCCAAAGTTATTTTGTTTTTATACAAATGACACTGAAACATTATTCATTCGTCATAATGACCGGAAGTTACATGTATAATGAGACAAACTGAAAGATTTTCCTGTCTAGAACGTAAGGGTCGGTAATGTTGTTTTTGAGTAAATTATGGCCAAGCGTTAGACACTTGTCATTTCTAAGTGGATCTATATGTGCCAAAATTGACACCAGAAAAAATGTAGTAGAAATGGAAAAGATGAATGAAATATTTCAAGTAATGTAATAGTTACCAGCGGAATAAGCTTGTTTTCTCATAAATACGAGCCCCAAGTTTTACTACAGGGACCTGAGATTCTGTAACAGTTGGTATGTTTGGATCAAGTTCTTTTTCTTTTTCTTTTCTTTTACCTATCAGAAAAGTGATTTTTAATTCGAGGAAATAACGGTGGGTCAATTTTTCAACATCAAGAGCTTTCCAACCTTATTATATATGGCATCATTAATATTTGTGGTGGCATTTTTACAGAGAGTTTTTATAGTAATCCCTACACATCAGGATAGGTTCAAGAATACCAACAATAAGGACCTCTCGTGTCCGTGTGAGTTGTACAAGAGCTAAATGTACCAAGTTAAATTTGCCTTTCGATGGGATATAGAAGGTCAGTGATAAGCCAGTAATTTACTGTTGTCTATGAATGGAAACTTCATAATTAGGGAGTGGTGCTCTGTGGACGACGTCACCAAAATGTGTTCAATATTTTCGGTCTTTCACCCGTAAGCACAAACCAATGAAAAAGCGTGTTATAAGTACAAAAAATAAGTTATTTAACGGGAACTATTAAATAACTTCCCTCTTTATACATGTCTATGTATATTGCATATCACATCTGACGTCACATGACGTTACATCATTATTCCGTTCATGGCGTCGATTTTTCCAACGAGGCTACACAGTTCAAATTCTTTAGACGCAAATTGTAAATGATTACAGGATAAAGATGAATTCTGTTTTTTCAAAAGTATAACATATACACATTAGAACAATGTATGAACGTGAATAAAAGCAAAAACGCTCATGTCTTTTTATGACGTCATAGATACATGAACATTAGTGTAGAACTCATTTCTTGCGCGGACGTGCATGTTGTACACATCTATGTGTATTCATCCGCAAAATATTGTAACGTCTGATTATGCAACAGGAAGTGACATAATTGCAGATTTATCATTTTTGACACACCGTAACACGCCGAGCAGACCAGACAACATAATACACCTTTTTTTTATTTAGTTAAAATATGAAGTTGGTTGTTAACCAGACAAAATTCTGCAGCAATATGAAAAGGAGAAAACACATTAGGGCCGATGGATGATTAAATACACAGTAAGATAAGAATGAGCTCGAGACACGATGGTAATTCGAAACACAGGATGCGATATGAATATATTTTACTTACAAGTTACTGACAGGCAAACGACGCCATTCATATTGATTTCGGTGACAAATATCTTCTGTCTTATAATCACCGCCTTTGTGAGAAACTGAAGAACAGCCTCGGGACCAGAGTTGGTCTGATTTACCACCAAATACGGAACATAACAGAAACATTCGCTACGCCAGCCATGTTTAATAGACGGCGCCTCATGTCAGATATATACCATGCCAGCTGTACAAACACGGGTGTATTAACCGATCAAAAACGTCGAGCCAGAACGTCTCCTTTACCGCCTTATAAAACACTGCTAATCGACCGTCGAGTGACTGACGTCGATGGTTACCCCTCCAGCCCAACTGAATCTCCCTGACGTGAAAGTGTGCAATCGATACGCACGCTCCGTCCTAGTCACCCTCCGTTTCACGTTTTACAATTCCAGCAAAAACTACCCAAACTGAACGGTTGACCCGGGTTCGTACTTTGTTACGTAATGATCAGAGACGACATTTAAAGGCCTACTGCAGCTGCTGTGTTTATATATGTCAGCCCAGCGGTACATGTGTATCGTCAATAATACATGGAACTCACATGTTGTATTTCGAAGCTTGAAGTTACAGAGAGGCTAGACAAACAGCTATGATGGTCGTGAGATTATATGGAAAGTCTATTAACACTGCTATTGTTACTAGTATTACTATTAATTGTCACGTGTCTGACCCCAATGTCAGAAATAGTGACCGGACGTCAAACTGATCTTTTGGGGGGTTTTGCGTCATCATAACTTTAAGGTCATATGATGACGGTGCCCTTGGATTATAGTGTCACCTCTATGCTTTCATTTGCTCTGTACGCACGTCATAGACCTTCTTACAAAAACGATGTTATCAACGCTTACAGCCAAGAAATATTGTTAAACGTGAATGTTTTCAACTCGGAAACTGTGGCCAATCTTGTCGTTATGCAAACTTTAACGGAAATTCCCGAACGATTCTCGGTAGACGTTTTGTTGACTGACAGAACTGCATTGTAACCACAGAAATCTACAACAATTTTCCCGCCGAAATTGCTGTTTTATTATTTGGTAAAACAGTTCGTTTAAAATGTATCATGAACCACTCAGAAAAATGAATAAGAATATCCTTTAATGATTTCAATTTTGTTTTTAACATTTATCATTTTACATGTATATTCATGTTAAACCGACCTGATGCTATTTCCTGGTAGTATTTACAAACCTACGGATATAATACCTTCAACAAATGTCGACATCTGTTGGCGATTTCGTATGATGTTTTCCACGAATTAAGCTAATTTTATGTTACCGTGCAATAGCCCCATAGTTGTGATTCTTAACGCATCGTGTGGCCACTGTTGCAATTTCAGATACTAGTGATGTATAAGTTACCGGCGTCGCACATTCCATTTTCAGTATGATTTCTGAGATGATGGCCCCGCAAACTTTAAAATGAACAGAATGAACATAACTGCCAGTATTTCAATACAACTTTACGAATATTCCCCAGCCCTTCCCGTAACTACATCAGTATTAACGGACTTTAATATTCACATCCCTTATGCCTTGATTTTTGTTTGTGCTTTTCGTCCTAAGAACAGCTATGGACATTTAAGGACGAGCGACGGATTTCTGAGGTGGAGGACAATTGTGTACTTGGAGAAAAGTAACCGACCTGCGACCAGTACCTCGTACAGTGAAGGTAGGCATCGAACCTGCGACCCAGTGTTGGAGGGCTAGTGATCATATATGGTCAGACACCTATATACACTGTAGCTATACACTGCATAACCCTCAGACACCGCGCACGATCCCTTATCCCTACTGCATGAAACCTGCAACGGTATCATGTTTAATATTGATGTAACCCGTTTGCGTTCAAACCAGGTTTGAATACTGAGCAAATTTCGTTCAATACACATGTTTACACAATCTTAATTTAAACTTACTAGAATTTAGATATCTGATAACTAATAATTACATCTGTACCCTAATAAGGGCAATGAACATTCCTGGAACAACCTAGCGTCATCTTAATGTTTGCTAATTACGATGGTCTCATGGTCTTCTAGGTGGGGTAAGAAGCTTCAAAATGACACTGATCCAATTAGCCTTTTAATGCAATTATTCTCGTATTGTGTATATAGGGTCTTGCGACTGAAAAGTAAATATGAGCCCTTGTATTCGATTTGACGATCAATTTCATTAGATGTAAGTATAACAGTTCTTGTTTTATGCGTAAGAAGTGGAGATATATTATGACAAGGCGATTTTTGTGTCATGAAATGAATTTGATAAATTTATGTCGCTGTCACGTACAAAATAGCCGAAATTCAATAATTCGACATTTCTTAAACAGCAAGTGAATTACATCTATATGACGTCTATATATGTATTATCGGGCGAAGAGTAGCCTACCAGGGAACCTATATCTTGCACTGAATGTCGACAGTTTGCCAGGACAAATCGGCACATGACAAGTAACAAATAAATACCCGGTACCCCTTCTGTGTCCGAATTATCCGATCGAGAGGCAAACTCGTCACTTCTTTGTGGCTTGCCATATGAAAACACCGTTTTATCTTCTCCAATCTCGTAATCAATCCTCTAATGACCAAACTCGTCGTTTTTCGAGACCGGTCATACTCATTTTTCGCTTCCAACCCGTTACAATTTGCATTAGGTCAGTCAAATTCAAATTATTTAATACATTGAGCTTTACAGCTCATCTGTATATATAGCATACACATACAAATATTACAAAATAATAACATGATGTGCGGGCCACAGAGTGGAGAGTGGACATCAGTACACCTTACATTGATGATTTTCTCAAATTGGTAGCAACGTATCTTTAGTATTTGTTGAACTTAAAAGCTGTACTAGCTTAAAAACTGACGTTTTTTTCCAATAGTACATTTTTATAAATCTCCTTCTAATTTCCTGATAACTAGGACATCCATAAATAAAATGGTACTCATCTTCAATATTGAGTTGAGATTGACAGATTTTACATAAATATCGACCTGTCTCAATTGATAGACAGTCACCCCTTCTCGCTGTAAACCATATTTGACTCGCTGCATTTTTGGTATACGATTAGCGGCAGGCGTTATCTTGTATTTGCGCTAAACGAAGCCAATATTTGAAACTGTGCATATTTTATGTCTATGGTACGCATGTATAACTTATTTAATCTCTCATATGATTACTTGCTCTATGTTCCATGCAATAGAACGTTCATTTGTAAACCGCTAACGATTTCAAATCGATTTATACCGTTACAAAGTGACGGCTTCCGGTATGGATGGTTCATAGTACAGGTAACAAGACTTACGAGAGAGTAACGACCCCACAAAGTGTTACTACAATCATTTGTCAATTATCTCAAAGGAACTCAACACGAACAACGTCATGTACTCGTCAACTTATGTATTTCGGAAGGAATTTGCGAGCTAGCTGTAATCAACTGTTCTTAACGAATTCGAAAACAACAGCACACACTTATGCGTAATTGATGAAGGAAAACAAAGCTGAATTTAATGTAAGGTGGTTAAAAAAATATTTAGTTATCTCATACAATATTGTGCAAGTTTATTTTTTCAAGAATCTTGAAAATAGGATAAGGCGTTTAATGGGATGAATGGATGGGACCGCAATGTATTCTGGGATGGATTAAGAAAGTTGCATGGGGTAATATTTGTTCATTAGGGCGGTTATGGCATCCCCGTACATCAACTCCCCGTTTATAGATATACACTGTATTCGTGTACTACTGTTTCATCTCATTTCGAGCAGATGCCAAGGGTTACCATGAGTAAATGCGAAAAAAAACGCACTATACTTTCTCTCTCCGGAAACCTCGCGTCACTTGTAAATTAGAAAATGTCGTTTAAAATGCGTAACGTAAATTGAAAAGCCGTGAGTGGATGGGTCGGTGAGATTGATTGTACGGGAAATAAGGGTTCCGAAATAAGTATATACATATGTATAATAATGTAAGCAAAAAAATACAGAGTGCGTTTAATTGAAATTCTGTAATGTAGGTATGTAATTATGCACTTACAGTTATCAAATTAGTACGGTACAGTTCCCCGACAGATGCTACATGCAATCAAGCCTGCTCCAGACAGATGGCACGTATGTTGTGTAACGGATTAAAAATAAAAATAAAACAAAAAAAACATGACGACGCCATTTTACATGCTCCGCATTTATCGGTTGTGTGAAGTTGTTTACATGGTGATTACGTAATGGCGTTGTTGGTTGGGGCTTTGCCCGGGGTCCCAAACCACAGCGATCCAAGGGCACAGTATAATTTACATAAATTACACTTCATCACCGGGGATGTGGGAAAGAGCGAAATTAACATGACTATAGCGGTATAACTGCAGAAATTTGTTCTAACGGTGCGGAGGAGGGCTTCAGATCGTACGAATGCAATTTTAAAGCCTCAGTTGATCTGTAAAGACAGACTGCTGTGATGGGGGGCAACCTTGTATGAATAATTGCGGAATTTCATGTATAGAGCTACCTAAAGCAGTGCCTAGACCGGTGTATATGTAGGTTTCTTCCGTATCTGCAATATGTTTCGCCAATTTCAGTTCATTTATTTTAAAAACAATGTCAAAACGACAGTTTTGTCTTTTGAGATTTAGACAATTATTGATGATTAATTGCCCATGGAACATGATTGTTTTGTTTTTTGTTTTAATGTATCAGTGCGTGTTACTTACCAAGTTAAGTTGTTCAGTAGAACATATTCGCTAAAGCTAAACAATTCCCATATTGTACATTAGAATAAGAAAATAAATCGAATATTATATTTGAGAATTAACTCATGATAAAACTTGCCTCCCGACCTCTCCTTGCAGTCTATAGTGCATTCTGGCCCGTAGCGTGGCGCAGCGGATAGCGCACTTGCCTTTCACCAAGGCGGCCGGGGTTCGATTCC
>NW_018485801.1:0-11367 GCF_002113885.1 Mizuhopecten yessoensis | reverse complement strand
TGTACAACTGTGGAGGCCTTCATTGTTGGAGCACCTGTTGTAGGCATATTAGTTACTGTATCTAAGCAAGAATAAAGAAAAGCATTTAAGTCGTATAGTTAATCAATCATATCGTGACAAAGCTGAAACTTCTAACTTTGAACAATTTCATAATTGTCAAAAACAAACTACAACCTTGACTAAACAGATATTTATTCATAATACTTGTACTCCTAAATCATAAAGCGCCACCAAAAATGTGTTCATGTATCTTTCTAGGGCAAACAGATATACACATACTTATGTGTATGGCGAGGTCTTACCTAAAGGATAAAGACACACTCAACAATGAGTAAAGCTAAGCCGTGACTAGGTCATACAGAAACACACCAACCATTCTGCAAAGTTAGAATTTGCAAAGGGCAAACATGAACACTATTATCATTGTATACAGTATGGGAAGCCTTAAGCATACAAAAGCATGTTCAGTTTATACAGTATGTGTAAAACCAGACTTCTATTAGATAATACAGACACACATAGCAATGAGGATATCGTGCGTATGGCATATAGAAAAAAACATCCACCTCATAGTGTGCAATTAGAGCATTCTTATGACATACTGATATACTGATGTACTCTCATCAATGCCTATCGTTAGGGCACATTCATAAATGTTTTTACTTAGGCCTTCTCTAGGGCAAACAGGAATACACTCACCAGTATATATAGTTAGGTATTGATATACCAAGCAGAGTTTACACTTGGAGCTCGTTTAGGCAAGACAAAGACACACTCACTAGTGTGTACAGGTAGATCTCACTTACTATGTACAGCTAGGGCTTGCCTTATACAGTCTACGTCATCTTTCTGGCAACATGTCTGACAATGCGTAGTGTTGTCGATGGGTGATGATAAAGCACACGCTGCACTGTTTGTATTTGCCACTGCCATACAGTCCTATAAAAACTCAATAATTAATAACAATTTTAATTTTTTAACATGTCGAAATTTATTAACATTTATTATTTGATGTTGTTGAATTAATTAATCATCGATGTATTTTTATTTATCTATTTTATTTATTTATGTTGCCTCTTAAAAAAGAACATGTTTCTATGTGTGTTGACTATTCCGTTTTGTTACCAGGATAAGAAATATTTACATCTCACTGATATAGAGCTATGGATCTTAAATGTTTTTCGTTATTTACAGGAATTAAAACATATATGTTTTATATTAATCACAACACAACTATTCTAGGAAAATATTTTCAACGGCAAATCTGAGAGGCAGTATCGAGACCTACCTGAAAACTACTGGAACAGCCTGCAGTAAACCCTCTCTCTGTTCTGACGATAGAGCAGCCCTAAAAAATAAATATTAAAGTTTGTAGCACGAAGATAGACTACCTTTGGTAATTGTGATTGAATTCACTTAAAACTTTGAACAAGCGACTTCATTGGACATCACAAATTCCATTATAGGTACATTATATTACATGTGATTTTTTTTAAAATCAGAACGATGGCGCTGGATTTAGAACTACTTAGCAAGCACTGCTTTCTTAACACCGCTTACCCACCAAATACTGCCTACCGAACTGTCTACCAAAACCTGCTTGCCAAACGCTGTCTTCCCAATAGCGCCTACCCACCCAAACACTGTTTACCTCACACTACCTTCCCGACATTGCCTTCCCAACACTACGTACCAAAACGGCACTGCCTTTCCTACGTTGCCTATCAAACACTGCATATCCAACACGACTTACCGAATACTGCTTTCCCATACAACATTATCTATCTCCACAACACTGGTTTCCCAACAATTCTACTTAAACTGCTTATCAATTCAATACTAAACACATCCTATCCAAACTGACAAACTTAATACTACTTATCCTACACTGCTCACTCAGGACTTCTTGCCCAATGTCAACCCTCGCTATTGTGTATTTTTTAAATCGAAGCATAAACAATACTTGTTATACCATAGTACCATATCTTTTTAGACAAACACACTTCTTAGATTTGTCAACTGTGTGATTAACAACGAAGACATTTTACCGTAAGTAAATGTTTAATTGCTTTACGATGAATGCTATGGACGGGATTTGTATAATACACTATAGTAAATCAAAGAAGCATGAGATTACCTAAGCAAAATTGGAATTCAAATCATTATTCTAAACCCAAGCTGCAGTGGCGTCGACGCAATTGGGGGAACAAAGCATGCACTGTAGTAATTATTACAAATCTACATAGAAAAAACGTTTAATCCTGAATGGCATACTGTAAAAGTGGAAACATGCGCGAGTACAAAGGTTCGCGTTGTGACTCTGTAAACTGAACGCGGTGCAGCAATGTTTCGCAGTGACAATTGTAAGCTATAAATAACTGTTTGCGTGCATTGCTACACCGCAAATATTTCAACTTTTACAGTATATCGAAGCATTTTAATAGAATAGGAAGTACATATCAAGAGTCGTTTGACTTTGTTCAATTAATTTAGCATTAAAGTTCTTAAAAAGAGGGAAAAACGAAAGTTCATTGTAAAATAGAGTAGCTTATGGACGGTAAGGTTTTTAACTGATTTTCGATTTATGCATTGTTCTGTTAAGAGAGGGTCTACTTTTCATACCGCAGTACTTCCGGAGCATGTGATCGTGCTCGCAAGGCAGACATCCTTCGATTGGTCAGTACATCGTGGACACACAAATGAAACTATAATAAAGAATACACAAGATCAAATATGATGGATACGATACAACATTTGAACATATTGTAATATGAAATAACGTTTATAAAACACAAATACTGCAAGTGATACAGGCTCCTAAAATATCTAAATGAAAATATCATTTTGTTTAATAAAAAATGATCAATATCTGTTCTTTTCTTTGTTACTTATGCAGTTGTTGTTATCTCATTGTTTTTATGACAATCATCGTCACTATCGCCGAAGTAAACGAAAACAAAATAAACGATTCAACTGACCTTGGTGAAAATGCTTGATTGTGCTAGCAACGCAGTAGTTATCGTTACAGCAGAAGGTATTTGAACCCTGCTGTTGACAATTGGGAGACTGTTGGGAAACAATATTTTAATTAGATAATATCATATATATATACGATATATTTATACATATAATAATGTAGTCATTATCACTACTTCACGCTGACGTTAAAGCACCTCCCTGTCGGCTAGTAGAAGGAGAAACAATGTGAATATGATTGCACAAGAAAAAATATAATGCGATCATACAGTCTTTGATACCAAAAATACAGGTTTTTGTCGGGGATTAACTGTTCACTGAAAACTATTGCAATAAAAAGGTTTAGAAAGTAAGTATAAGATGAGAAGAATATCCCATGCCTCTTTCCAAATCAGATTCTTTATCAGCCCGAGATCCCTATGTCTGCAAGAGAACCTTAGTCCAGAGGCAAGCTATATCTGAAGGCCATATTTTTATCACACTACATCGTCAACTTACACATTTCGTCGACAACCGCCCGCTTTGGGCTTCAAACATACAGGAGTCTCCTGCAGCACACAGATGGTCACCATGACAATCTCCAAGATATTGATTGTTACAGATGGGACAAGTCAGGTGGCCTAATAAAAAAAGAAAGGGTAGAAGTAGGTAAATTAATTATGAACGGTGTGCAATTCATTTACGAAATAAAGCAAAACAATAAAAAAAAGCTTTTGCACTAAAAACAAACGGTCCCAGGAGGCCAGTTCTTTCATATTGTCAATATTTGAGCAATTATGACAAAATATTCATACCAAAAGTTATATTGTAAAAAAGATCAAAGGATAGCACCAGTCTCAAGGGCCAATACTGGTATCATAACGGTATTCCACTCTTCATGCCAAGCAAATTGTATATATTGTAAGAGGGTGACTATCTCAATCTCTTCCATGCTATTACCAAAAGACTTAAAGACCAGGGATCAATTAATGTAACATATCTGTATTAATAGTTTCTTGCCCAACAATAACATATATTGTTTTGGGTGAGGATTTCAACCGTTTCAATGCTTTGATCCGGGGACTTAGCTACAAAACCTGGTAGCATATGTGTATTTATCTTTGATATTCAGTAATTGTATGTGTGGTTATAGGGTGGGGACCTTAACCAATTCCATGGTATGTATATTTGAAATGTTATGCTTATCTGTTGTATGTATGGTTATAGGTAACGGATTTGAATTCTTTCGATTGTATGACTCGTGGTCTAACTTCTTACGAGCGGAAAAGACTTCAAGGCCATTCATGGTAGCATATCTGTATTTGCATTGCTGTTTTGCATTTGTTGATATGATAATGTTAATGGTTACAAATTAACTTTGAACATAATTTGAATAGAAATGAAAAGTATCAACATGTAGCCATGCACCAATGAGTGAGGGATATTTTCCTAGACTAATATATCTAATTCGGTGGATGGTATAGTATGTTTACATGCCTCCTGTGCTTGTAATGTTATGGACTGCATTGGTTATACACTGATCACTGCCACAGCACAGTGTTTGTCTTTGATTCGCGTCCGCAAATTTGTCTGTGGCACATTGCAGGATCTGCAAATTAAATTGTTTTAAAATAAACTGTGCTACCATTTTAAGCATTATCTAAATAATTCATCTTGTTACAAGAGAACATAACTGGGCGTTAAAATGAAATGGAATGAACATTTGTTTTTGTATTATCATGCCTAAAAGATGCGTTAAATTTTAACTTTCACATAAACCATCTTAAATTTCGATAATTTTTTAGGCAATGCTATAAATTTCAGTAAGAATGCCAAACTGCTTTTCACTATTCAACTTACAATATTGAAATCCGTTCGGGCGGATGGATGACTTAATATTTCCCCTCTAAAGCCAAAACAATATTCCTTCAATATTTATTTTAAGGCTGACTGTCATTATGATGAATCGACGCCGAAATATTTTACAAGTTTTGCATATTTTATTTGATATATGATATGCATTAATTTTTCCTCATGTCTGTTTGTACACTGATATGTACTTACTGATTCACATTGAGTAGACACTTTTCCCTGTAGAGTATGCTTTATTTTACAGACCTCATTCACACCACATTTTAAATGATCGTGAACACAGGTTTGGGTTGCAATATCACTACACTCGGAACATTGTAGATCATTCGAAAATATTCCAGAGGTACTAGATGTATGACTGCTGCTAGCGTGATGGGTACCTAGAACATACAAAACCTATTTTTTAAACATTGTGTTTAATGCTTAGATGATCTGGAAAAAATGTAACAAACAAAAAGAGCTAGAAGGTGAAATATATTGCTTATTGATAGAAAAGTTTAAACATACAACATTTAGGTCACCTTACATTGTTATTAAACCATAACTAGTAGTATTTGATTAAAACTACATTATATTACCCAAACTATCTAAAGTACAATTTTCACTGAAACCACTATCGATTTTGTATTTTTCTGTTAATTGTTTTGTTATCAAATCGAGCACGCACCTGTTATAGTGTCTATGCAAGTATCGTGTTGGCAGCAACAACCTTCATGGCCATGTGTGTCGGATAAACTTCTACATATCCCACGGTGGTGTTCCATGCATTGCTATAGAAAAGAATAATATCATTATTTATATTTATTTGGCAAAGGAAGGACAAGAGGCAATAAATTGTATATCTAGAAAAAATATCTTTGATATTTGAATATATTTCTAAGTCCATATTTATTGAATTTCTTTAAAACCATCGTTTTATAAGTGAGGTCTGGCATTTTCGTCACTGGGACATTATTTTCACATATTTGGTTACTTAAACTAGATATGACAAACACTGTTTCTTTATCTATTTTCAGTAATATGATATTTGCAGGGTCCGTGTTTTGTTTTTCCTCTTTTATTTTAATTCACAACATTCATCGAAGAGAAGCTGAAATGGTTGCGCATAAACTTTGATAAGCTGATATCAATGTTTAGATTACCTACCCACTCCTCCATGCAGTGCCCGGTCAAGTGATCATCTCCGCTATGTAGCCTACAATACTGGGGTATTTATGTGAAAAGGGTAGAAGTAACGTTAAGAACACAAAATGATTTACATTTTTAAAAGTCCATTATCGTTTTCTGAAAATAATATATAATAACTTTATTAAGGTATGCTTTACAAGAACTTTTACAAAGAAGTTGAAGTAAGAGTGTTTTAAGACTACAAAGGGTTATATAGACATATCTCTCTTTATGTTTTTTATCTCCACATGTTTCGGAACACTCTAGATAACGATTGTCATTCTTTTGAAATTCATTTCCTGGAGAAAAAAAATGAAAAATGAAAAAGATGAAAAAGTTCCAAATCAAAAACGTAGAAAAGTAAATATTAATTTTGTTTTACTGTAGGCATCAACGAAATAAATTAATAAATAAATAAAATAGAATAAGCTAAATAAATGATTCTAGCGATAAGTAAAACAATATTGTAACAACCTTATGAAAACGCATCAGATGCGATTTCTTGTAAAACAATATTTAGAAATGTAAGATTGCTTTCAGATAAAATGTTTGTACTATTTTATCGATTCTCAGTTAAGTCACTGGTATTTAAATTACCGGTTTGTGCGCATCACAGGTTTGCCCAAGGCATGTTAGAAAACTCCCTGAATGTTGAATAGTACCTGGTGAAGTAAGTTACAATAAATGATAATAAATAAACATAAACAGGTCAGTGTAATATAATTTTTTGGATGCTATAATTCATTTTTGAAATAAAATTTACCTAGTAAATACTTCTAAATTGAAGCAACAGAATTCACAACATATTTGATATAAAATGTCATTAAAATTATAAAAAAATAATAATCTGTAAAGCATTTATGTTGTTCCATTTGTAATTTCTTGTTCTTGCCCCTCTGCAATGCCATTTTAGTAAGATCTTAAATCGAGTACTGTTGTAAAAATTGGATTAGAATCATGAACACTTACCGCTGCTAAGATTGTCGACACATTGCTGATCCATACAACAACACTCGTGTCCAGGGCCATGTACCGTCCCGTAACTTGCAGTACATTTAGCATGGCGATGACAGTGCTAAAACATTGTATAACATAAAGTAAGTGGTGGTTTTTGTTAATTGATTCAAAACATGTGGCTATTGTAATTAAATATAACGTCATTCATAGACGATACTTTATGTTTATTAAGGTTGTCCATCAAAGACTTTCAAATATTTTTTCGGGGATTTTGTAATAGCCAAAGTGTTTAATTAATCTCAGTTATTAATTAAACTAACCCGTTTCTAGCCGTCAGCATAATTTATAATTACTTTGGTATAAACCTTTTTTTATATACATATTTCGTTTTCAAACTATTGAATGTGCACATATAGCTATTTACGTCAATTCGATGTGGCAATGGTATATCATAATTTCATACGGATTTTCTTTTCATGAGCAACTCCGTTTATTATTATTATCCATTTAATCTTTAAACCCGTCACACTGCTAAAATATCCAACGATAAAAATAATAGATTTTGATAATATGCACATTGAACAGGTGATAGGGATATATTGACCTCAGGTGCCTCACACCGTCCGGTAAAACCGTGTTCTTCCTTGTTGACAAGACATATCTGTAAATAACATTATTTTTTTTTATTAAAGGTTATCAATACATTATGTTATCTGTGTGCGTAGCTTACATTTGCAATGTGCACGGTACTTAGAGGTTATTTAATGGTTTCTCGTGAAAAACCATAAATATTTCAATTGAATGGCAGAACATCAAGGATGAAAATATCTGTATATTCTGCTATACGAGTGAAACAAATAAGAAATGTAACGTAAACACCATTAAATGTTCCATTTATTTCATTTTTAACCAGTAAAACGATAAATAAAGTGCGGGAGTTAATATCTTAAAATTTGACACCATGTTCTTATGAAGTCGTGCTTAACAACACGGCTGTGTGCACTTTTGAAAATACGAATCAAAGTTATTCTACCTGTGAAAAGTTTTGCTTACAAGAATGTTATCAATCCCGTAATTATATTAGTACCTTATGATATACTCTAAAATTATATAAAAACAACCAGCTATTCTACCATCGCTTTACCCGTTACCGAACAGAAAATATGCAGCAGTAAGTGGAAAATACAATTTTGACTGGTCGATATCAAATCGATATCGGATCTTACTGAATTGAAGATAAACGTTTTTATATATCGTACTGATCATTTCTGATATTCCACTCGTAAAAATGTAATAAATTCAATTTTGTTGGTGGCATAATAGAAAGAAAAACATCAGAATATTTTTTAAAAGCAAAGATATTCCAAGGGTATTCTAATAGGCAGTGATTATACTAAACCATCCCAAACAGAACCAAACAGTCAACACACTTACCGAATGAGAAGATCCACACATTTGTCCAAAACAGGTCAATGGTGTTGTAGACTGAATAACTTTAATGAAAAAACAATTGTTTTTACCAAATATCACAATTCCATATTATTCTGAGTAAATCTTTATCGAAATTCTTTGCAAATAAATACTTTTTTATCCAAAATATTGATGCATATTTCAAATAATTGTTTCGTATCAAATTTGGTTTCCTTGTGTTTAAAAAAAAACCGAAACAAATATGACAGTGCATATAAAAAAGGAGTTAAAAGAAGCATTATTTGCAAGAGGATTTGACGTATAAGTGATATACTAAGATCCTCGAAGTAAAAATATTTTGCACATATTCATATGAAATAAGAGGTTCAGATGGTCCTCTTATGATATTTGCCACTTGGATGAGGTTCATATATTAAGATTCAGATTTAGGATTCTGTTGATTTTGTTGTTGTTAAGTTTAGTTTCTATTTCCTACTATTCTCTGAGCAAATGATAAAACAACACCCTTTTTCTTTTCTAATTATGACATAAACTTAACGCCGCCCTATACATACCTTTAAAGGCGTCGATACAATGTTGGCTTGTACAGCAGCATTCGTGGTGGGGACCATGCTCAGGCTGATGGTTTGCACTGCATAAGAAATGATCATCGCATACCTACGATTATATAAAAAAAAACATGCTTCAAAGACAAAACATGAAATCAACAATATCAAAGGACACAATAAAATAACATCTTGATGATAAAATCTTCAAATTTAGTTGATATATATTGTGAGCAGGGCTCATTTTCTACTTTTTAGAAGCCTACAATATCAAAACAGACATGTTATATATTGTAAACATATCGTTACTAAAACAAATTAGAATAAGAAACATGCTTCTTTATTCAAAGTTTTAGTGCTGAGAACAAATTGACAAATATCGTAAAAAGGAAGGATGGTCTTATGTTTTTTTTTAATTGAAAGCAAATATATATAGTTTAGTATTTACATATTGAGTGATTTATTCCATTTTTGAGTTAGTATGAATAGCTATCTTTTATTTACACGTCCTATAAAGCGCTTATGTCAACAACGTAAAAATAAATCTGTCATTAGTTTGAAAACAAATATTGTTTTATTCGTATCTTTTCTTTCGTTGAAAAAGTTAGCTTTGGACAATCTTCAACGAAATTTGAATAATTTAATTACAAATGTATGTAAATTTAATGTAAAATGATGGTATTGTAAGGCGTATGGCTATTATTCAACATGCACTCCTCGTAACGGCATATTCTTTTTCATTAATGTGTTAACAAAAGTGCAAATTTATTCAATTTTCTATCGCTCAGATCTCATGAATAAATAATATCTCTGCATATTTAATGCTATATATTTATTACATTGGACATCGACTTTTAGAAAGAGTTCGAAATTGAGATACTTGTAAATATTTGATGAGAATGATACTTTGAACATGATTTAATCTCTACATACAGCTAGTAAAATATTCATATAAAGGAAGTGGTTTTAACACAAGTCGCAGATAAAACGAAATGTTCAACAATGAAGGTATTAAATATAAAGTAGGTGGCTCTAACACAAGTCACAAGTAAAACAATATCTAAACAATGAAGGTATTTTGTACTGACGTGGGCATCCTCACATCTGCCTGTTAGCTCATGGTCATTTCTAACGAGACAAGTCTGTAAAAAACAAGAAAGCGGCTGAAGAAAAAAAATTGCTAACTAACGAATATGTGTTACCGAATGTTAATAAATACCATACTTCATCAAAAAGACAATGTAATGCGAGGATTTCGCTCGGTTATATTTGAACGTTATATTTGAGCACTCTGAAGTCCTACAACATCATTTTATCATAGAAAATATAAACGTGGTTGCAAAGCCTTGTTTGGTATATTTCGTTATCAACTAACACAGTGGAATAAGGTCTCTTTGAAATATGGTTTTGTAAAAATATCCTTTAATGTACATTTATTTACAGCTTAATAAGACGATATGTAGTATTAAGGAATTTTAGAAACTTTCATTTATACAGAACTTGATGATACAGTACTCAATACTTTATGTGAACAAACAGACAATCTTAGCTCAAATGAAATAAGGAAAACGTGAGAAGTTAAATTACCGATCTATGACCATCACACACATGGCCGAAGCAATTCAAATGCGCCGCTGCATTTGCGCCTGCACCTTCAACAGAAATTATGGGTGAAGAAGCATCCAGACTTCTTTGATATCGTAAGCTATGTAATGTTGTATTTTCACCTACCTATGATTAATTCTAAGTATAAATAATGTTCACGATATACGAATAGATATGTCAGTTCTACATGTTGTTGTAGGTAAAATGGTCTAAAAAAAAACCCGTAAAACAGAAACTTTAAGCTTTGAACCCAAAAACAGTTTTATTTTTTCCAAGCCACTTAAAATATCGTTTTCAGCTTTTTAAAATCAGTATAAGGATCTTATTTTCCAGTATGATCATGTATATAATAAAGGTGGTTGACGTAAGCTATTGTTGGGATTAAAATCACAACAAATCACAACAATTACCAAATGCTTAAATTAATCAAACTATGCAGTTTTGCTTTGATAACATTCTGATGATAGACGAATCGAGATGAAAATTAGTAAACTTAGTAAAAAGTAGTGACGTCATGAAATAATTGCTCGTGGTCACAATTTCCATTTGAATAAGACCGTAGATCATAGTACTTCCTAGCAATAAAGTTTTTATCTCTGACAGTATTTCTGTAGGTCAGTACTCATGTAAAACTGATAGAATTTACTTAACCTGTTGATCAACAGCATAACATCTTTGATACATCTTTTTAATAGGATATATTTTAATCATCAATACTAGTAGAATATAGTAAAATGTACTGTTGGGTGAACTAAATGAATAACTAAATTAGTAATATCTTATATGTAAAAAGTAAAAGCATATATTCCGTGCTTGCATATTGCAGAGTTATCTG
>NW_018485800.1:0-11167 GCF_002113885.1 Mizuhopecten yessoensis | reverse complement strand
TATAATATCGTACGGATGCATTGCCAACAATGTTAATTAACAAAACAAGGGGAAACTGTATGTGAGCAGTGATTGAGAACGTGGCTCATTTCATAACTTTAGGTAATAAATCATTGCTATTTTAGAAATATAATACATAATAATCTAACGCACGAATCTAAACATTTTCATAAAAAACAAAGGGTTATTTACGCAAAATAAATGTATAAAGCACTGATAAAAGAGGCCGTCTCTATGAACCACTGATAAACAGCCTCTTTTAGATCTGAAATAATTTGCGTACTCTAGAAAGTAATTATTTTTATTTTTGTTGAAAACAATTAGTTTAGTATTCTATATCTTCAGTAGATATGTGTGTCTACTACTCGTATATACATATATGTCGGACGGAATTAATTACCAATTTGTTCTCCCTAAATGATGATGACTATGAGTTCGGCATTATCAGTTTATCAGTCAAATTATGATATGCATAGTTTGTTGGTGACGAAGAAGAAAGAATGCCTTGCAGTTAAACCATATGAACACTATATAGTTTATACATGTAGACTATTCGGTTTTTGCCCAATTTTTGTTTTTGAAAAATAGTACACTGGTCATGTAAGTTACGACCAACACTCTCCCGTTAAACCTAAGACGCAAACATGTATAAGACGTATCTGTACATCTATACATCTTAACAACATTGATGAATGATAACCTTCTGATTCTCCATATCTCATCAAGATACTAGTTTATGCATTTCGTAAAAAGAAAAAGGAATATAATAAAAATCAGTTATGTCAACTTTGCTAAATACTAATGATTATTTAATATTTTTCGATCCCTTTGTACCTCCTTCCGAAGTGACAAATTATCATACTCCATTCCTTTGTTAATGCATATTCAAACTTGTCACTGATTAGCAACATTCATTGATCCTTTAGGGTTTAGTGATCACAAACCTATTTATATAATTAACTAAATTTGCTTTTGATCCAAAATAAAAAGTAAATACAATAAATTGATTTCGGTCGCGTAAACTAGCATTAGACAACACACTCGCTCTTCCATGCTTGGCAGGACTTTTTCCTCCGAAAAATACCTTTTCGATGAATCATTTTCATTGGTAAATGTATCGCCGGTGTGTAAACGGGAGACTATCACAAATCAGTTGTCTGAGGTTTGTGACTTTGTGTGGATGTCGTCTTAATTTCTCTACAAAACAATGGACAGTACTTCCCTAGATGTTATCACTAATCTGATAAGAGTCGGGCTGTATGGAGACCCGGCATAGATATACACGGAATTGTAGGAAACACTCGGTGTGGCAACTGTGAACAGTGCAATTCATCATTCTTTCACACCGTTGTTATTGACTTAAGTTACATCTAAAAGTGAAATATGTTGAATATGTTGATGTACTTATCATTAGTTATATACCAATTAAGAGCAAGTGCTACATGTTGCAATTTCCAACCTTCGCACTAAAGAATATTGTGATGCACTGTTAATATTGCATTAGTTGTGCAAATTAGGAGCAAGTGCTACATATTAGTTTCCGTGCAGGAATGTGTGAAGCCCTAACTTGTTGTCCAAATTGTACGCAGACATTTCTTTAAGTGTTTCACTCATTGGTCCACGACACGGAATGTGGCACCTAGGATGAGTTAAGTCTCTTTTATAAAGGGCTTTCTCACCGAAACGTCCTGGCATGTCGGTGACAAGAGCACGTTACTTTACGCTGTCGTATTTATTATCTTGATTCTAAATTACCAGTTCTTGTTCTGTCCCGTTAAGGAGAGAATCAACATCTCTTCATGTTTGTCCAAAATGTCTGTCTGTTGGAGGATGGACAACCTTATGCAAAGGCTCGTCCTCCGATAATGACGGCGGATCGAATAATTCCAGATAAATTTTAAGAAACAAATGCAGTAGTCGATGATTGTTAAACGTCGAAAACAGTTCAGCCAATGGCCTACAATAACATGATGACCGTCTAATCAACGTGACAAGACGCTATTGTTTCATTCCGAAGCAGTCAAGTGTACGATGACTCTTAGAGCAATTCGCGAGTCCGACGTTTTCTTGCTTTCCATTATATGTCAGTATTACTTGTCAGTAGAACGTGGAAACGTTCGATACGTGTGTCCCCTATGCCCTGCAGTAAATAAAGACATTGCAGTACAGACTAGTCACTGTAACAAAGAACGGTGTTTATACGGAACTTCAATGTACGGGGTCACGCTATGCTGGTGGTTTTATTATATCTTTAACACGAAGTAAAAATGGCGATTTGGACTAGGAAGTATTATGTTAAAGCGATGGCATTTAGCATTTTGAGGTTTCTCAACAGCTGGAGTAGATTAGTATCAGCCGACCAAAGTTACAGCAGGCCCCTGGTCATACGTTTTTTACGAGCAGATCAAACGTACCAGTATACATATCACATCCTGTAGGATCCGATATTCGGGAAAAAACGTCGCAATTAACCCGATATTACATATTTCATACTTCAGTTGATCTGTTTATGAAACACACATGAACACAAGTATTCACCTGTGAAACTTCACACCAAAAAACCAATTCACTTGCGTTTTTGATTACTTATTTTGAAGGGACAACGCAATTCACCTCAGTGACTTGAAATACTCGGGCTGAGTCACATTACTGTTTACAGTGTGCCACCCATGAGATCAATACGTTTCCCTCAACATGTATAGTCTCATTAAAATGACTCGTTAAAGATGTATCAAACATATGAGAAAACTCTCCAGAAATTGTCAATTAAATAGGAGTCGATTGACTGATGTAGTTGTATCTATAGAGGTGTACATACGACGTTCTGACGAGATGTCTACAGTCATATACGCACATTCTGTGTCATCTATTTCATTGATTTGAATTCTTTACATTCCTATATCGTTTTCACAATAAGACATCGGGATTTACAATACGCGCGGGGCGTTCTTATGGTGAATAGCTTGTCCTCTCAACAAACATCGACCACAGAAACAGGTCGCTACCTCATCATTGATCTCCAATGTCTGATATCTCGGTAATAACTAGACATGTTTGTCACAGGGGGAAATGCAAATGCTATTTATCACGATTCATCAAAGTTTAATTTCAACATGGGGTTTAGTCTATGATAGTGTGTGTATTATATACATGTAGCTAGTGTTATGATAAGATGTGTATTTCCTTAAGTTTATGTATGATTTATATGTCCTTAATAATGATGCAATGCATGGTGACATGTTAAATCCTTTGCAATGCTTGCTACTGCTGGTCCTCTTAGGCATTTGTTATGGGATCATAACTCTATTTAAGGATGTATGCTACCTTGTAATTATGATATGTCCCTTTTATCCGGAAGAGTTCCAACACTGAGAAATGTTTCGACTCGCTAGAATAAAGAACGACAAATTTAAAAGGTCATAAAATGTACGCATTGATAAATCCAGATAAGTTCAAATTATTACACAATGCAAATTAAAAACAAAAAGACATTTAACAGAGATAATTGTAACAAAACTCATAGGTAAATTGTGTGAGGTAGCATGCACCCGTAAACTGTGTTAGGTAGCATGCATCCGTAAAAGGAGTTGCGATCTGTAGGTCTGAATGATCAGTATACTTAAGGAGTGCAACAGTATTAATATTATAATATATGCCGAGAACACTTACAAGGTGATTGATAATGAACCTGTTGTGTGGTCAGACTTGTATGGTTGTCACGACACTCTTAACGGTAATATACATGTACAACTTGAACACCACAAATAACAGTATCTCTATCCTCAACAGCCTCCTGCACACGTCCTCCAGCAGCAGAAGCTCCCTCAGTCCCGACTCTAGCTTTGACGCCTTTCTCCGATCTCCGACTGGTAACGGTATGGACCCCTACATGGCTTCCCTGGACGATAACCCAGAGGCTTTGTTCGGTAGGTACAACACGTGTGTACAAAGTAAATGGTCATACTTTCAATGTTTTACGTACCTTCACTATATAATCTATCATCACATTACTATAAACCTTGCTCGTCTTTGACGTATATACATGTAGTCGCAGTATACATTATTTGTATATCTCAGTATATTACATACATCATCAACATACTCTATAGCCATTGTAAAGAAATACTAAAATTAGTGCATAGTAAACTAGTCCGCATATATTGTCAATACCCACGACACATACATTTGTATACTCAACAAGCATTTCAGATGTTTCAGACAAACACCTTGATCGTTACATGGAGGTTATGTTACCTCTCATCCCGATGATTTCATAGTATCGGACTATCCCCATCCTACACGCCATTGTTAACTTATCCTTACAGATATCCTCACCATACAGTCTATGCAGGAGCGTTACTCTGATTCTGAGAAAACGGAAGTGAGTAACGACAGCTTTGTTGACGTTGCTTTGGTGACGGACCAGGATTTTGAGAACTTTGTGAGAGAATTTCCGATTGATGATAGTATTTCCGAGTGCTTCGCCTCTGACAACTTCAACAGTGCGCCTGCTCCCGTCGTGAGTACTGATACCAAAATTACATGTCTGGTAAAGCTTATAGACTACTGTAATAACTAACGAGTTTTACCCCCAAACTGTATACCTACACCGTGGTACCCCTACTACAAGAAACTTTCATTCGCTGTTCCAAGTTAACCGTTCATAACTAGCAGTCATTTAACATTTACCATTGTATGTTTTCTCCCAGAAATATTTACTGACACATTTCAGTACGCCTTTGGACATTATTATAATTAGTACTGCTTTATTCAGTTATTTCTCATGAGAGCTTGCATATGTTACTAATTAGTCCCTTTAAATTACAAATATAATGTGTTAAGCATCCATTTGTTCACAATTCATGAAACTTTTGTTTTTAGAATTCCAAATACAGACAATCTCAACCACGACCCAATAAACTAAAGAAGAAACACATACCTAATGGTATCCATGACAACCATATACTAAGTGACGACGATGCTAAATCGAGCGACTCAAAGAAGTCAAAACTAGGGAGCCTCTTTCACCGTAAACCAAAGGTCAAAGATCAAAACAAGAACGCCAACACTGTAGACATTCAAAGCGATGTTCAAGGAGACGAAACAGCGATTGGGGTCAAGGTCAGCAGAGAAGAGGCGTCACGCAGCCAAAGTTCCCCTCGCAAGCTACCTCCTCTCCCTAGGGTAAAAGGAGGATCTTCAGGTGGATCAATAAAGGGATCAGTGGACTCCCGAAAATCAAAGTCGTCTTCTCAACAGGAGGTGAAATACTGGTTCTCCATCATTGATGTAGAGGAGGATGAGGATACGATTGTAAGTTGTACACTAAACAATGTCCCTGGTCTAGGTTTCTGTTTGCTCTATTTGTAACCAAACATACATCAGTGCTAATAAGTGTTAGTGTTCTTGTATGTATCGAATTGGTGGTGATACTAGCGAGGTTACATTAAAATGTGATGCTCATAGAATTCAGATGTTAACGTCAACCAAGAGTACATTCCATATGTACTTTGATGATGGGTTACTACATTATCGTTATGTATATAGAGCGATTTACTTCAATGTAACTACAGATCAGTTAACAGTGTCTTTGGTTTTATGTCCAGGAAAATATTTCCAGAACGTTCCAACAGATGTCTTTCATTGTATTAACACAGGACATTTCCAATACATATCTCATAATTGCCATCTCTCCAGATTCAGACGCTGACGTCATGGCCGGAGGGGCGACTTATGAAGCTTAGGGATGGCCAGGGAAACACACTACTACACAGGGCAGGAATGGTTGACAAGGCTAAAGTTATCACCGAACTCGGAACTCGGTTTCCAGAACTGATATATGATCTCAACTATGATCGGCTATCTGCCTTAGACGTCTCTGTACAGGTAGCTTTAACGTCTGCTGTATGTTGTACTGTTTGGTGACTGAAAACAAATTAGGCATTAAAGCATCCAGAAACTTATTTTCAAAGGGGGTTGGTGCGCCACGTGCATAATCTAGATATGCTCGTGTGGTATTTAAATTAAAGGTCTAATGTGAATTTTATACTTCCTTTATTTGCTGAAGGGGCAGTATGAACTTGTCAATTCCTATCACTCTTGCCAGTTGTCTTTGCGTGTGACTTAAGAATTAAAGATAATAGATATGTGCAAAAACAGTTGCTTCGGATTGTTTTAGTCTGTAGCCAAAATGTGGGGGATAGCAACCCCTAATAGTTCGACTATCTTGTTGCTTAACTATTCAAGAAAGCAATTATAAAGGAATCACTTTTGATTGTGTTGTATTTTAAGTTACTTTGTAAAATCAGTTTCCAAGATTCGTATTTATATAGTTCCTTCATAAACGGCTCATTGATTCTTGCGAAACGTAATCACCGTATTACATTGTATGTGATGATATTAAGACTTAATAATTTCCAAGTTCTCATTGTGGATAGTGTGGTGTTTTGATGTCATCAGTTGTGTTTTAGGTTTACGATTTAATTATCAATTATTGTTTGCCAACTCATTTCTCTTATATTTTGAGCTACCCGAAGACATAAACTTTATTTCTAATCTGTGATCACTGGTGATTGTTCACAGAAACCGTAGGACATGGTTAATAGTGATCAGACATGGACACATCCTTTCTCTACATCTTTTTGTATCCGAGATATTTTTTTCACACAGAGCATCACCCTCTTCTTAGGATGAAAATAATGAGTACTTTGTTGTCAAATAATATAGTGCTTGGGCCATCACAAAGGTGAATGTAGGGTATAGGAAGGACCATGCGAAATGTTGCACCTGTAAATTTTACCGTTTGATGTATCATCCATATCTTTTCCACCTCGTTTGACATTTGTTTTTATTCTTTCTTTATTTTCAACAAAGTCTGGAAAGGAAACGGCCATGAGCGCACTATTCAAACTACAGTACGGCGATGAGGCGCCACCGTCAGGGATTGTAAGCAAACTGCTGGAAGTAGCGGCAAAGAAGGGAGAGGTAAGTACTGTATTGTATATTAAACTGTTTCCAACCTTGATCATAACCGAATGCATTTGTTAGTTATTGTTACAAGCTATATTGCATAACTACAACAAAACCCCAAAACATTACTTTCAGTCCCTGCCACGTCGTTCAGTACAGAAAGTTAAAACCGTACAGTGCAACACAATGCAAAACTAAATCTATCGAACACAATGTAGTCATAATTTAATTTCAACATATCTTACATTTTCGGGAACATCTATTTAAATGAGTTGGTACATGTTGTTACCCATATCAAGTGTTTGAAAAAATAAACTAAACATGAAGTTTATTGTAAAGGTGATTTGTTATCCACAGTGTGGCTGTCTTGAGAAGTTGCTCAGCTTCCTGTCCAGGGATGGAGGGGGGCAGTTGACTTTACCTAAGAACAGGGGCGGTGACACAGCCGCGCATGTCGCAGCAGCCCATGGTCACGTGACGTGTCTACATGTAAGTTGCAATCATGATTACAATGGAAGTTTGTTTTACCAGATGGTTTCCATAGATCCTGTCCTAACACTCAGAATCCCAAAATGGGTAGGAATATACCAAATAAGACAGTTGGGTAAATTATCTGCTGATGTTTTGCTGTTAATGTTCTTTATTTCCGGTGTTTAGTCTCTTAATGAACTGACAGACTGAAAATGTTGTTATGAAACCATAACGCATATGACTATAGCATGTAAATATTTACAATTTAAACTCCGAGTCTTCCTTGTCAAAACTGTATGCATTTTCGGGGACCAATACTTTTGTTGAAATGAAGTGGAGAATCATTTATAGTTTCCAATTTACCTTTGTCGGATGAGGGAAATGGTAACTTAATAAAACACGACCATATTTATCCAAAACAAGAGAGATAAAATAACCCTTCCATCGTTTGGTAAAACAGGTTAACATGTGACAGTAACCAAATGACATGATACTTTCCTTGCTGTTTTGAACGTGCAAACCATCATAAATATTGAAAAGATGCATTCGAAAGAAAATGTGGTAATGAAATTGCAAAGTCGTATATCCACTGTTAAGCTGAAAAATAATTACTACGGAAATAATTACCGTCCCCGTCGAAGCTTAATCGCGAGGGATACTACAATGAAAACCTCCATCTGTTACAGGTGCTGATAGAGCAAGGTTTCTCAGGTTGGACAGAGAACGCTGAAGGTTTACATCCCTTGCATGTGGCCGTGCAACATCATCAGATGGCGTGCTACCACTTCCTGCTTCTCCACCAGTGTTGTAAATGTCTGTTACGGGACCACAAGGCGGACAGCCTTACTGCCAACAGGTGTGTACTACAAACAAGATGGCTAATTGGGTAACATAAGACCATAATTACAGTCTTTAAATTAGTCACAATCAAATATAAGATGAATCTATCAGACAGACCTGTAAACATCAGAACATTTACTATTTTAGTTTGGAAAGAGTTGAAACGTTTGAATGTTTTGAATCGATCATTTTTCATCTAAATACAGGTGATGTGCGTTGTGTTACCGTTTTTTATGTTCTATTTCAGAATTCGATCAAGCAGGATAACCACTCAAAGTGCCATTGAACAGGTATATTTATTTTAGGTTCCGTCAATACTTTATAAGTTGTTTTTTCACAACTCTAAACCACAAAACAAACTAGTGTGGTTAGGATAAACTTATTTTGAGGAATAGTATCAGATGGAATTTAATTAATCCATTCCACATTGAGTAGGCGGGAGATTATAACACACGATACCTTAACTTGTTAGTAAATGTATAATAATTTGCTCCTAGAACATGACTGGACCTATCGCTAAAATGTAATGGCCTCCATCAGTATTTCATTAGGAAATAAACTAATTCTAATTCTTTGTGCGACATGGAAGTAGGTGCTTAATTATTATTGTTCTCACTTCCCCGTTTCTCAATTTGAGGAAGTGACAAAACTTGAATTCGAGCAAGAAGCAGAAGGTGCGAATGACCTGTTAATTATAATGTCGGTAAAATTACAGTTGGAACAGCGTCTTGTGTGCCATCAGAAAAACGTGCTGGACACACTGACCACCAGTGCGGAAACACAATTAACTATCACCGAGAGTCTGACCAATCTCTATGGCAAGGTGGAGGGACTGCTGGATGGCATGGACACGGAACATGGCGGACAGTTGAGGTACCAACCAGACAGCTAAACACTTAATGCCATGTCGTTAATTTTGTCAAACTACGATACATTAAGCGTGAGGAGAGGAAACTTCGTAGTAAAAGCTAACACCGTGACACTTTGGAGATTAAATAACTCCTTTTTCAACACAATTTAATAATATCTTATTCATTTTAAGCAGTGGGATTTTCAGACATTCAAACAAGTTAATCAATCTAGACCGATTTCATTCATCGAATCAGACATTCATGTATGTTTGTAGTTGTGTATACGAGTGATATTTAACCGAAAATAAAAGTCCAAAATGATGAATTCATACATTTTTCCATGAAGTAGTGGCCCTGCCGTCACTCTTGCTAGGTCCAATGTGAAAGTACACATTTATACATACACACCTCTTGCAATAGCTCTCCCAGAGTCTTGCCTTTACACTCGTTTTAATTTATAACAAACTGTTTACTCCTGCTCTTTAATGTTGAAACTTAAAAGGAAAGCACACTGTTGAACAAAACATAGTAATGCAAGTTTTTGGCTCCACAGGACACAGCTGGACAATATCCGGGCAGAGGGAGAGCGCCTGCAGGACCTGTTTGAGTTCTCTCCCCTGGCCAGCACCAGTGAACTGTTGTCGAAAGTGCTGAATGACTTCTCTAAGCTCACTTTAGACTCTGATCGATTGGAGGGCGAAAGTGAGAATGTCGGCAATGAACTCTCATCGACATCCTTCATGTAAGTTAAAGAAATGCCAATCTATTCTCTAGTACATTTTATATATGTTTCAAACAACATAGTTTAAGATGCTCCCAGTGTGAAGCATTACCATCATTAAATCATTTGTGGATATCAATACTTAAATGTTTAATTAATCCTATTCAAAAATTGTGTCATGCTTTAATTAATGTTTTCATATGATTACAGATCGAAAGTTGCTGAAGAGGTACAGAAAATTTTACCTTCAAGTAAAAATGTTCCAGGTGATATTGACAGCATCATTGGCACAATTTTGTCAAGACCAATTATTAACACAAATGTTCAGATACAGAAACAGAAACACGTGCGTCCACCATACACGACAGTAAGTGCTAGGTCTAAAGAAACTTCTGATGTGTCAGAAGTAGCTCCATCAAATACAGTGAAACCTAGAGAAAAAGAAGTGAAATTCTCCAACGTGTTACCCACAAATCGTCCACCAGAACAGCATCGCGAAAAACAGCTTGTGGTACGTGATGCTCCTTTGTATGCATCTAGATACAGTTCACGGCAGCTTCAAGACCGAATGTTTCCTCGTGCCGACCAAGAGTCAGTTTGTTCAAATACGCTAACACTGACTTCTGGTATAACAGGAACTGAACGGACCTCGGATTGGACATCACGTGTTGAAACATTAAGTGCAGAATCGAGTGACTCGGAATCTGATTGGTGGGAAGATTCACGGCACAGTGCTCCAAGGTGGCGTCACAGAAGAGCAGATGAAGATGAGGAGGATGAATATTACGACGACGACGATACTTTTTCTGGCAACAACGTGGTGCTTAATTTAGAAAACGAGGACGCTCCAGATGAGGTGCTGCGGGAACACCGACTTTCCCAACACTTGCAAGCTATGAAACGGTTTAACACAGAACGGACTGACCTGGTTGAGACTGTGGTAACAGCTAGTGGACGGAGACTGGGAGGACGGGTCAGACCGGACCCGTCTTACATACACAACCCAGATCTTCGCCTAAGTCACCATCGATACAACCAGCAAGAGGCCAAATCAGACTCGCTTCGCAACGGAAAGATTAAAGACCGACAGAGGTCAAAGATCAAATTGTTCAGTGAGGAGGACATACAGGGACCTAGTGAACTGACACAGTCAGAGTTTCTAGACAGTTATGGGCGGACAGCGGGCGAGTTTGGACGGACGACAGAAAAACAGGAGAAACGTTGGGACGAGGTTTCATTGACAGTAAGTATCCGTTTCTTATGACTGAGTTTTTATAACAAATATGTTTTTATAACGAATCATCAAAATGTTGCT
>NW_018485799.1:0-11137 GCF_002113885.1 Mizuhopecten yessoensis | reverse complement strand
AGACAAACGCGTGTCAGCTTTCGCTCAATATCGCATCATCGTACATAAGTTTGCTTCTATAGAATATTACTTATAGCTTATCAGCAGAGCTGTCATAAGTATGGTTTTATTAATTTCAAATGAAATTAAATCAAACTTTATATCATTTTTAATCCTTTTTGCTGAAAAATAATCCAGCTTCAGTATTTGCATCATAGAACTACCGGACAAATAGGAAATTCGGCGTAGATTATATCGTACATGCTATATATGATAATGAAACATGAAAATATTCTCTATATATCACTATAGCGATGTGATTGAATAAAACCAATATCAGCTCTATCTCAGAGTTAAGTGCACGATTCCCGTCAGAAAAGTAATATTTATTACATGCCAGGACAGCTAGACACACAATGCCACGGGCAGTATACTATTACATGCAATATTACATAACACTTATGTGTAAAACTCCACTAAGATGATACGTGGCGTCATCATAACAAACACACAAGTGATTTATCACATGTTTACCTTGATCATGTAACGTGGACAAACAACGACACGATACAGACGTGGCTATTACTCACGAACTGGTTTCTTAACAAGGTTTTGTAAAGCCTTTATCATTGCGCTTAAGTTCTCATTGTTAGCATTTGTGAGGTCAAGAACGGCCATCATCATTTGCTGGCCTCGTTTCTTTTTCTTTCCACCTGTGTTAGATCCCAAAATGTTCATAAATATCAAGGAATAGGCCACCTTTAAGACCATGCATTTCTGGACCACTTAATTACAATACGTATATGAATTATACGTTTAAGTAAAGTTATTGGAAAGTCTTAGTGAGTGGCCGTGCGTGTCATGAATAATAGGTAAAGACATGCAAATCTCTATGAAAATTCGTTATCTTTATACAGTTCAAAGGATTGTCCTTTGAAATATGTTGAATACTTAATTTATCAACATATGTTTTAAAGGACCTTTGGCATTGAAATCAACGAGATATATTACTCTTTAATAATTTTATATCAGCAAAAAAGTAATTTTAGATAATCCTATGTTCTACTTTTGTATTTAATTATTTTCAAGATAACTGTTCTTTCTTGCATAAACAGCAGGAACAAATGAGATTGGTTACATAAGCACTTTGGCTAATTAAGCCCTGATTAGAAAGAAGCATTCTTCAAAAGAGCGAGTGTTTTTTTATTGGGAATTTTTGTCAATAATTTTAAACTATTAATAATAAAATTGATTTTATCATGTTTAACGTGTAGTATGATGTACTTACGTTGCTTTGTATCAAGTTGTACTAATCATTTTCTTTCAATAACGTTATAAATACGTGATAAAATTGTCAAGCCCACCTTTGTTGTTGTCAGTAGCAACCTGTGAGGGAAGCTGTGGGATCGGCGCGTCTTGGATAGGGATTCCCTCCGTAGGATTCTGAAGCACATCAGTGGGACCTGGTTGGAAAACGTCTTGGGGGACAGGAACTTGTGTGGCTATGGCGGGGTCGGGGATAGGCTCAGATGGAACACTACCTACAACCATGTCATTGTTACAATGAGGCAACATCAAATGTGGGATTTTATGTTAAAAGTGATACCATAGAACGTTCTGCTAAGGCAGGTGCATTAAATGAATGTCTTTTATAAAAAAAAAACCACATGTATAAATTTCCTTTTTTGAAATCTAATTAGACCTTCCGTCAATGATCACTTTCAGAATGTTTGTAGGAAATCACACTTCGTACGAACTACTATATGTTTTCTCACTTTTGAGCCATTGGATAAATAAATGTTTGGTTGATATGAGATTTATGTGAATTTTGATTATAAAAAATGTAATGTCACAATACTTTGAAATTTCATACTAACGTAGATGTTAATGTAAGTTTATATTTTTTACGAATCGGTGTGTGAGTTAACAGACTTTTTGGATATAATGTGTGTTTATGGGGAAATTATTATGGTTATTTTATTAATTTCAACATTTAAAGACCTTCGGTAATCACTGTCCATTTAAAAATATATGAGTTTTGAGAACATTTCTCTTACCATAATATGGTATAAAATAAGCTACTCGTTTGGAAACCCCTCTTTCACCATAACATGGTAAAAAAATCGTGACTCGTTTGGGGACACATTTCTAACAAAAAAATATGGTTTAAAAGTAGTGACTCGTTAGTTAATTTAACCATTATATGGTGACATTACCTGTATCAGTTGGTATAATTCCTATACTGCCTGTATCGCTGAACACAGTTCCTGGATCAAATAAAGATAACAGAACATTTTAAAAACAAATGTAATTAGAACGTAAGAATAGATGATTTGTCAATATATTTTACAAAGATCATCAAAATCAAAGGAATACTTATGTGTTTTGGGATTGATAAAATCTGTTAATGATCATTAATTCGTTAGAAATCTCCCATATAGATAATCTAGGTTACAATGAATTTTAGACAGAAATATTAAGGTATCATTGAATGAAAATTGTTTTAATTATACTGAGTAACTCATACTTAACACTAAGCGCATTTAATTTAAATTGTTTGAACTACTCTTTACATATTCGACTAAAAAAGAACAAAATCTCTAATAAATTCATATTGAAAAAGACTTTTTAATTTGTAGAATTTTAACGACAAATAATCAGAAAGTTTATACTTGAGCCTGGTTTAGGTCGAAGTAGAGGC
This sequence comes from Mizuhopecten yessoensis, assembly GCF_002113885.1. Taxonomy (NCBI): domain Eukaryota; kingdom Metazoa; phylum Mollusca; class Bivalvia; order Pectinida; family Pectinidae; genus Mizuhopecten; species Mizuhopecten yessoensis. The sequence continues at coordinate 8,457 of NW_018485799.1, read as the reverse complement.
TGGTCAATGCCGAGCTGTTCGGAGGTAGGTATCTCTTGGAACGGCATCACAGGTGGAGGGGAAGGGGGAGGGAGTGGGCCGGGGAGGGGGCCTGGAAGCAAACGTGTATACAAACTAGCATTAAGCAACTAGCTAATATATAGTTTTACGGGTTCAAGCTAATTATGAAACAGCAGTGATTAGTAAGTAAAGCTTTATCAATACACAGATATTGTGGTGTGCGTATTTAGTTATAAGTATATAAGTAACTTATACGCTGCATTTTTCTAGAAATTGGAACCAAATAGCATTGTATGTAAAATGCGTACTTTTTGTTTTGTGTTGCCCATAAATATCAATGTCAAATCCCAAAAATCTACAATCATTCAAAAACGCTATTGGTATGCGATAGTCCATACAATGAACTTGTCAGTTATATTTTAAAAGTAGATTACAATGATGTTGTATAGCAACTATCACTAATGGTGGTTCCGAACAGAAAGCAGCCATTAAGGCCACGTACATAAAGATTCACAAAGTGCAATTACTGACTATTAGTTGTATCTTAATTGAGTTGATTAATTTCCAGATGTAACATAAAACGTGCTTGAGCGAGTTTTCTACTTATTCAAATTTAAAAAATTAACAAGCAGGAATTAGATTAAGCGTTTTATTTATTTTGTTTTTACAAAGAACGCGTCAAACAGGAAGTTTATTCAATTATATTGCATTATCAATTTTGAGTGTTCGGTATAGCTAGCCATTTGTAAAATTTAAACATCTATTTTGGTACTGTATTACGAATCCATTACTGTGGATCGCAAATCAAGGGGTACTAATCTTCAAACCGCCACGTTCCATAGTTTAGGATTTTAACTAGTCAAACAGACGGAAGGTGTAAATAAACCAGTTGCTACACTCCTATGTTTGATCAATAGTTCTACTGTCTAGTGGATGTCATGGGTGTTGATAAACCAGGGCATTTGTGGTAGGAATACCATTTCAACATCAAAACAGATATTGACACATATTTTGCTTTATTAGAGGTTAGAACAGTTTACATATTGATGTTTACATTTGTCAATATCATTAACACATATTGATGTTTACATTTGTCAATATCATTAAAACATATTGATGTTTACATTTGTCAATATTGTTAAAACATATTGATGTTTACCCATTACTGTATTACCTTCCGCTCGTGTATTTGACCAAATTGGTCTGTAAACGAGATTTGTTTGTATATGTAGTTTGTGTCTTGGAAAAACTATCTCCGATTATGAATGCATAGAACGGAGAGACGAAAAAACAGTCAAATTAAAAACAAATATCCAATATAAAGTCACACAAACAAACAATATAAGCACCCTTGAAATCTGGAACCGTTGACATGTTTTAGCTTTTGTTGTTAAGCAGATAATGTACCTCATGACTATGGAAACCAGATTTAGGCAGAAAATATATATTGTATAAAGTAACCAGGACACCAGGAGAAACAGCAGTTCACTATAAAGGCAGATTTACAGTTGGGTATAATAATTATCTGTAGTGCGATATCTGCCTGCTACAACAAAGACCTTTTCATTGGCAATATATAAGTCGTCAATGTAACCCGGAGTTATAACTACAGTACAGTATCCCATCATTTCATTATCGTCAAAGAGTTGCAACTGTTGCACAGTATAAGAAGCATTGGTTAGTGTTATATACAGCTGTATTGTCGTTTAGTAACAAATTATTATGTCACACGAGTGTATTTTATTGTTATTATTTACATATTAACAAGAGGTTAGGGATGTTCACGTATTTTATTTGGTTACGATGTGACAAGATTTAAACATAACATCCCAACCTATATCACGTTTTAAGGTAAATGGTAACAATGTATCAGTTATAATCACGGAGAAGAGTTCTACTCAGAGATATTATTTTTTACTTAGAGCATTATTCCTTCTCAATTGGAGATGAGGCAATCAAAAGGGTTTTTATCTGTTTTAGAGTATTTCTCCTTGTCAAGAAACATATCTTTCAAAATTCTTTGTTTTTCATAGGCTTTTGTGTCCAATAAATTGGACACTCATTTTGATGCTGTGTGTTTATAATTCCTAAATGGCGACATTAGTACAATGTAGAATGGAAATTGGATTGAAATATATCACAACAGCGACAATATTTATAATAAAGTATAACGTGCTAATACCCTTTACTTGAAAACACATTCGACGATTATATCAAGGAATATGCTCTCACGTTATCATTAAATACTTTATTGCAATTTTTATAATGCATACAAACATGTAGTCTTTGCAAATGATAAAACATATAACAGGTCGTCACAGAAACAACGTCAACAAACTTTCGTAACGTCCCGTAAATTGAGTTATGTGAGAAAAGCGCAATAGTATAAAAGACAACAAGACAGCAGTTGGAATATTTTATGCCAATGTGATACAAAATGGTACAAGCTTGTGATTTCCGTGCCAATACAGTCGTGTATTTCAAAACGTGTCTCCTTGAGACGATTATATGTCTATTTGTAGTGCAATGACATAGCAGTGCGATACATTCATTGACATTTTATTTACCGGCGGTATTAAAAGGGAACGGATCCACTGGTGATGCATTAAAAATATCTGTGTTTGAAATAGATGAAGATGACGGACTTGCCACGCTACCGCCAATAGGCAAAGAGTCTGAACTTGGAAATGGTGCAGTAGAATCTAAACTTGGAAATGGTGCGGAAGTGTCTAGACCAGGAAAACCACTAAGGTCCAAAGGTGAAAATCCAGGAGGGGCTCCTCCAATGCCAAGCATCGCATCAGGTCCAGGTAGCGCGTTTGCAGAGAAGTCAGAAGAGGAAGGAGGTGGTGGTGTTATGTTTGACACTGGCTCGCCAGCATTAACATCTATGGAAAGGTTAGAACATGCAAAGTTATAAAAAGAAGAAAAGAGTATAAGTTTAGTTAAAAGTAAGACATTAAGAAAAGATTTCAAATAGATAATGAAGATTTCCAAAGGTAATATAAATTTAAGGATCCCCGTAACACTGCCAAAATCTGTTACTAAATTTTGGAAAAAAAAATCCCGCATGACATAACCATACCCTGCGGTATTTTTATGAGAAAAAAAATGAAATATAACAAGAGTATTCTGAGTGTAAAGTATATGTGCTGCTAGACCGGGACTGGGCTCAGATTGTTTTACTATCACTGTCACCGAGTGTGTTACAGTTACAAACGGGAGTTAAGGGGAGGTTACTGTGAATGAAAAAAACCGGCAGTGCAGTGGGACAGGGATCCTTAAGCTAAACACAATCGACAGAGTCAGTTTTACTTGTATTTATATATAGATGCTAAAAAAATGCAGTGTTTCAAACAAATGTAACAATGAACACAATGGCATCAATATATTTCATATGTTATAAACAAAGTAGAATAAACTTTATTTAGGTGAAACGGTTTAGAACAATTTAATGATAGCAACAACAAAAAACCCTACACTGATAGAACAAACAGTTTAACTAACTAAAAACTGACTACTTAGAACTCTAAACAAATTGCCCATGCTTTCTAATAGCCCCAGAGGGTCAAGGTGATATGTAGAAGAAAAAAGGGGGAGGGTCCAAAAATGTTTCATAACTTTCTAGATAAAGGACTACGACAGTGAAATGAAGACGTTAGGAGTGGAAACATTATTCAGCACCATAGACAAGAGTTAATAATGAAACCCACATGTTACAGTATTGGGAGTCCAGAAAACATTACAGACGTACCAAAACAACAGGGAGGACTACATTATAGATATAGTAAAGTAAATCATGCAGATCGGAGAAAGTCTAATTCAAGTTTTATTGCACGTGTCATGACGTAACGAACGCGAAAGTATTTATTAAGTGTGCCTGTACAAGAATCCGTCTTTAGGAACAGTAATGCATCAGCTCTGGTACGTTCATAGCATCATGTAAGTATCATAGTATTGGGTAAAACCAGTCATATGCAGGATATTCCTGAGGCAGTGTATAGATATCCTCCAACAGTAGTCGAATGATGAAAAAACGTTTACAATTTCGTCACACCGTAGAATCAATAGAAAATGCAAATCGTTCACTCAGTCGTAGCTTGACAAAATGACGAGACGGTCTTGAAACGTTCCGATACATATGTATAGTGTCTGTGTCTGAAATTAAATTTTGATATAGTCTGGATATTCCTTACAAACGAGAACTAGTGTGGTCACTGACATGTCACGAAGACAACCGGGGTTCAGTATCAGATTTTATATGTATATGATTATAATGATGATGATGCCTACTAAAAGAGCACAACTATACTTTGTAAACATAGAAAGCAGGCTTAGTAAACTCAAAGTAGATTTTATATACATATTAGTACTACTACAACTAATCCATGGTCGAACTAAACACTTATAGCTAACTTTCCGCATCGTGTTAGATATACTTTATGTTTGGCGTTTTATGCCATAACATCGTTATAATTAACCTCCATATAGAAGTTACTCACGACTACAGAGGCAATGATTATATAAGGTACTATCTTACCGGGTGTACCATCAGGGACTCGAACTCTTATGCCCGGAAATGTACCTGGTGAAGACCACGCATGAATTGTACAGTTCAGTGTTTCTCCCTTGGGTATCTGCAGAGCTCGTAACTAGGTTTTACCGTGTGTTACAAACAGGAGGACCGCAGGGGTCAGAAAACGCACATACAGTTACTTTGTGGTCGTAAATGCTACTATGTTTCCAGACTTCGGACAGAAACAGCGAGTCCAGTTGTCTGGACATATAGTTTACAAAGGACAACAACTCACTAAATGTTTGAGAGAACAGCATAACTTAACACAGACACAACTAGTCATTGCCTTGGTATTTTGAATGGAATAGAATCAACTAATAAAATGGTCTTAATTCATGTACTGAATTCGCTTAACTTCGAACTTGCTTGTACACGTTGTACATTGTGGCCGCTGATCAAGTTCAATGTTCGTCCAAAGACAATGATAAAACATCTTTTGTGGAAACGAAGTAGGTGGAACCCGTACTATCACACGTCCCTTTTGTACGCGAGTATTAAAACCGGAAATCAATTTAAGTTAATAATATAACTTTGGATAATAGAAGTACATGTACTAGGGGAAATTAACATGTTAAACCGTGTATGACAATTGTTTATTCTAAAATGAGAGGTGATCGAATTTTTTTTTCAATGTTAAGTTTGAAATGTTTCAATTTGCTGATAGAATATCAAATATCTGACATGTATACAATCGAATAGACAGTTCATTTATATATCATATTGTTTGCTGGTGTGTAATTGTTATACATCATACCATTTCGTATGAGTATCACCCTTGTATTGACCACATATGTATAAAAACAGTTTTACCTTGTGGAGGTGGGAGAGGCCCAGTGGCGTCAATTGGGAAACCTTCGAGATAAAAATGGCAATTAATTCTAAAAGAACAGAATGATGAATTCATACTGTTACCTTATATAAAATATCTTTATAATATATACAATGTTATAGATATGTGCAAAATAATTACCATAGACTGCATCATATAATAGGTCGGGTTTTCCTGCACATCAATTACTCTTTGCAGAAAATTAATTTTGCTTTTGTAATTCAATTGTTCATTATTGTATTGTCAATTCTGGAAAATCTGAATTTTCCATTTCATACAAATGATCAAAAACATTGCTGTAATAGTATAACGTATTTTCTGTTTAAGCGTTTTAAGCAAAGGCACTAAATCCACCATCCCATCAAAACAAACGTATTGATGAGAAGGGATAAAACGCAAGTGTTAATTTCCATATGATGAAGGGGCATATTCCAACAGATATTCATACATTCAAACTTCCACGTTATAATACAATAGAACTGTTTACACCAACACCTTCGCCGCAGTCGGCGACGAAAAAATTGATGGCTACTTCAACCCCCGCACAGGCGAGGAAGCAAACATTAAAAAAATCATTAAAAGCACGTTTAAGATTAGTTTAACAAATGTAAGATATTGTTATGCGGGTATATTGCTGACGTATCAGTATCGGGATATGCCATTCTGGAATAACAAAACGAGTCTTCAATCATTCAAGTTTCACAGGAATCGATACTTTTCATGCATGTTTATACAGTGTGTGAATATTCATGTCTTTTCGAGTAGATGTAGTTCCTCAGCATATGACGGTGAGTATGGATATATACACAGCACAAAGCATTGGTAGTTTCTGCAAAGCTTATGTGGCAAAACTGTGTGCGCATCCTCAGCAAAGTGTCTGCGAAGGACGAATGGTACATACCAGCTCGTCCACGCATGGAAATAGGGATTCCAGCACCTCAAATACAAGTTTAATTCAGCAAAGGTTATGGTTGTGAGGTTTGAGGAAATCATTTAAGAAAATTTGTAGTGTTCTAATCTTTCGAACATATCTTCCTTAATATAAATTTGGTTAAATGCATGCACATACATTAATGATCACAAAAATGGCTCTCACATTTCTGTGTTAATTCTAACTTTTGCTTCTATTCGAATTTATTATTGAATCTTTTTATCATATAATGTTTTAGCAAGAAAGTCATCCTTGCTTTTCCTTGAAAGCTACCTTATATTATTATTTCATTAAAATATCCAAAATTGGCTGTAGAAAATTTATCTAAATAAAGGTGGTAAACTTTTAAACAGGTTTTCATTTATTCAGTAAGAACTATGTCTTTGAATGAAGGAAAAAAGGGTTCATTGTGTTTCGGATATGCTATAACGTTTGGAGTACGCCTTCCCTCTATGAAAGGTATTTCAAAACAAAGTGACAGATCGTAATCGTCAAATACAGATTTAATGTATCATTTTGCGAACTTCCATATCAGAAAACAAAGATGTATTGTGACCATTGCATACCAAATCGTAGGAAGGAATGTGTTTTAAGTTTTCAGAGTTGTGGTCGTTACTTTTTAAAATTTTACTGACGTATGTGAACTTTTTTAAACCTATGACTTGTTCACCCGACGACAGATCTATTTTACTCCATCATAGCAAGTGTTTAACAACAGTTTGAGTGAATATCTTAGATGCAGGTGTCACATGCGCTTGGATTTCTATACCAAAGAAATCGTGTGTATCGACTGAATGCCAATATTAAAATAACTGTTAGTATGATACATGAATCGATTTCCTTATTTGTACCAAATTCCCGACATTAAATACCTACTTCCTCTAGGACCAGAAGGTGAAGATCCGGGGAGGTTCAAACCTACAACAGTATATGAAAACAATATAATGGCTAATGGACTAAGAATTTAAATAAAGGAAAAATGCCCAAAACTCATGACTGTTTCGAACAATCAGAGCGAATTTTACAAACTTATGCATGCATACAATATAACAACACTATATTCAATGGTTTACAGAGAAAATATTGTTCCATAATAAATCAAGCGAATCAAATCATAAAAAGCTCATAACAAACTTGAAAAATACAGGTTAATATCTCTCCTCGAAATCCATATTTTCACCAAAACCAAAAATCGTCGTTAGCGGCTCCCACCTTAGACTGGTAACCACCAAAAGAACCTTAGTATTAGCTTCGTTTGACTTTTAATAAAAGGTATACATACCAATAGAAATTTTCAAATAATCATTATGATGTAGTTTTCCCCAAATTTGACGTAAAAATTCACAAGACGTTAATGAAATTTCTTTCCGTGTAAATAAAATTAAAAATGAAATACCTGGGAATGGCGGAACTTTCTCTGGTGATAGATCTACAAAAGAATAAATAAAACCTTTTGTCAAAATTCTACCATTGCAAAATACCTGTTCAGCATTCTCTCATCAAATGAAATTATTTAAACAGGTGGCATTAGACAATGAACGTATAAGCTAGCGTCATCAAATACTGTACATTGAGGAATTTACAGTGAACAGTCGTCACTACAGATAACATCTATGCTGTTCACTGTAAATTGACTAATATTAACGCTCTGGTATTTAAACATTCGATGATAAATCTCATTACACAGGTAAGCGCATCACAGATAGTGCTTAAGGCGCTAAAACAAACATGTCTCGAATACTAGCAGTTAACAGTCTATACAGGCGTTGCAACAATCATAAACGTTAGTCAGTAAATTAACAAACACAAGCGTACGCAAAGTTAGTATATAAACGTGCAAACTGGCGTCACTTAAACAAGAAGCAAGCGTTCCTAAAAGCTGAGATACTTAAGTCAGGCAACGTTAAAATAGACGTCATCACATGATCATTTGACGCTAGTCAAGGAACGCATCAACAGGCGCTTCCACCAACATTAACTAGTCAAGCAACTATCAGCATGCGTCACCACGCGTTCACTTTACCTTAGTAAAGACACGTGCAAACAGGCATCTTGTACATAAGCTACGCTAGTTAGAAGCGTATAAACAGGCATATGCATATAACAACTTGACGTTGGTCA
>NW_018485798.1:0-11117 GCF_002113885.1 Mizuhopecten yessoensis | reverse complement strand
AATACGTACATTGTTTGTGTAATTGTATAATGATATAAGGACCACAATCAAACAGGGGACATAATACAACCCAATTCTTTAAATATTAATTACAACCACATGCTTCAAAATGACTAATTACCCTTAGGAATATCTATATATACCTTCACATTTTGTCACATTATCAGCTGCCTCCATCTCGGTTGTCGTGTTTTCAGGACAGGGGAGACAATCTATCTGGTTCCAATCAGGTTGGTATTGTCCAAGCTCACATGGCTTACAATTTGTGCTGTTACGTTCTGCTCTATAGCCAGGGGGACATATCACTGGAAACATGACAAAACTTGACAAAACATGACATTAAGATTATAATAGGTTGATGTTGATAGAACGTTCAGAGTGTAATGAGAGAGGATCTATAAATACAAGACTGCGTTCTTAATGTTAAAGATACGCTGATGTTATTTCAAAACATTCTGAATATTTCATGTTTTATTAGTGATATAAGTATTTTGAATATATCAATAGTGTACATTTTGTCCACTCCAAGTATAAAGGTTCTTTTCAGTTTTTTTTATTTTTTCAAAAGAACTCAGTTGTGAACGGCTTTTATAAAATACATGACAGTGGTTAAAAATGTCTGTAAGATATTTGATTATTTTAAGTTGATGGCACCCATATCTTCTATACTGTGAAATGTATCGGTATTCTGTTGTTATTTGTGAAATAGATTGTACATTCATTGGACAATCTGCTATATATTTTTAGAATGTATGTCTTTGTAAAGAAAAAACCCAAAGAGAAGATAATGCTAGTTTAGTCCACCAGATACGAATCTCACAGGCATACCTATGGTACAATTGAGGACTGTCTGTGAGCCGTTGCCTGGTGTGGTGATCCCGGAGGTACAGGGAACACACATAGGTCCATCCCCCTCCCCACGATATGTCCCCGCCTCACACACACGACACGGACCCTTATGAGTAATTTCAAACCCAAGGGGACACATGTCTGGAAGAAAAAAACCATCATTTTATACACTGTTATATTAGCTGTTTTGTATCTTAATGACATTTAGATAAGTAAGACAATCGAAACGTTATCTTATTTCCTGTTGAAATTCGTTTTCCATATTTTCTACTACCTTCAATATATTTATCTCCTACCCTTTTCAGATTTTTCACCTACCCTTTACAGATTTTTCACCTTCCCTTTACAGATTGTTCTCCTACCCTTTACAGATCTTTTACCTACCCTATACAGATTTTTCTCCTACCCTTTACAGATTTTTCACCCACCCTTTACAGATTTTTCTGCTATCTGTTATACAAATTTTCCTTCCTTTACACCGTTTCTCCTAACCTTTTACATATTTTTCTCCATTTTACATGAAAGAGGATAACAGAAAACGGGAGATTACGATTCATATTCATTTGTCAATATCCAGCGAACAATTTATATGACATTGGTGTGACAATAACCAAATGGAAAGAAACAATAAATACAACATTGTCACAGTCAAAATGAAAATAATGTTGCTTTTTACAATCAAATGAAATCACGCTGTAGTTCGACAGTTTGCTCAACCCCAGACTCCGAAAAATGTCTTCATAAGAACTCACACTGATATTACCTGAATATGCTTCTCTATCTTTAAAATGAACGTACCGAAGCACAGTTTGATGTCCGATGTGCCGGTTTGAATAGTTGTTTGACCAAATGGACAGGGTTGGCATTGAAACTGTCCACTTTCTTTCTGGTATGTTCCCAGGTTACACAACTCACATATCCCTGCAGTCATGTTGAAGAACGACCCGCTCTCACATACAGCTGTTACAGCAAAACAGACATAATCTAGTTTCTTCATAGGAAGATAATAAAGTTGACGACCATATAGTTGTAGGAGTAACAAACACAAATTAATTTGTCATTGCATACTCCGATTTATAGAATATATTAAAACTGAGGAAATGGATGCTTGGAATGTGGACGTACTTAAGAAAATTATTTGCACTATTAATTCTATTTAAACTGCCATAAGTTAACTCATTTGTTACTCAGACGAGTTGAAATAGTATGGATTACTGGCAGCTGTATTACAGCATTTGCGATGTTCCAAAATATCCAGTCAATCTCTATGAAATGTAGAATAAATTTAGATGGAATCTTAGTTGTTCGCCATTCCTTTTGCTTTAAAATGTAGGAAACGGAAAAAATATTATATCAGTTACTCAGGCAGGAAACCATCAATTACAATATGTAGAAAACAATCGATAATTAATGTACTAAACATTCAGCTTTACGCACAAAAGACAATAAGTTGCACATGAAGAAAACAATCAGTTAAGCGATTCCTTGAAGTGTTTCTTATAGACAGGTTTTACTGCTCCCAGTACACCTACCGTGGCACTGATCCAGAGACACCGCTGCAGAACATTTTGTTGTGGTTCCATTTGGGCATGCCCGACAGGAAGTGTTGCCATCGGTTGTGTCATAGTAGAATCCTTTAGGACAGTGATAACAAGACTGAGTTGTCCTATTGAGGTACATTCCAAAACCGCAAATAACTGAAATGGGAAAACACGAGTCTCGTGTCGTACATTCGAGATAGAATATGTAATCAGACCCTTATATGTAATATGTTCTTATTTAAGTCATTAAATAGTGATAGACAGCTTGTTAGCCTAACTAGTCCAACATTTAAGTGGTTGCAATTAATACTTAAAAAATTGGGTTGTATAATGTCCCCTGTTTGATTGTGGTCTTTATATCATTATACAATTGTCCAGACGGGACACTATCAAATACGTATTTGTTTGACTGGAATTGATCAATAAATCTCTGGTGGAGATTTTTTCTGAACCCTTCGAACAGGAAAGGACTTATTTGCCAGGAAATACGAAATATACTATCCATTCCGGCATATTCACAAGCAATTACTGTCTTTCGTACTGGTACTAACGTAACGACACATACAGGTAATGTCAACTTTAAGTAACAGATACAGTTTGCCAAGATGAATTGCACTGCGACATACAGCTGGTATGTCCTTCTCTGGTAATCGGTCATGCTAGGGGCCAAATAGGTGAAAATCCAAAATTGTCTATACAACTGTTTAAACAGAAGTCCTTAATAATGTCAATTTAGAAAATTAGTAAGAAATATTAGCAGGTCAGGTTAACCAGAAATGTTAACCAGTGATGACGATACTTAAATTACCGTCAAACAGCTCAAACGAAAATGACATGGCGAGTAATAGCTGTTAATGTCCTATATGTCGTGTTTAATATTTCGATTGTATTTCAATAATGAGATACACAACTCTTTGATTTATAAGCTTCGCTAATTGTCTATCTGAATTTTACAATTTTCCTTCTTAGCGAATATCAATGATTCATTTTATGAGCTATTTACCACAGTCAGTGTCCACAAGCAGGTGTCCGTCGGGGCAGATCAGGGTCGATTCAACCGTTGACAGGCCTATCAGAGGGTTAGTGTTTGGAATCTGTTCCTAAAACACATCATACAGAACAAACTTGATACTACAGAAAGAGGTTAGTGTATGGGCTTTTAACCCAGAACATATACTGCTCGATCAAACCAAGTCAATTTAAGCTTTAATATCTCTGTTACATAATTGGTTAACAGGTAACACTGTTTATAGAAACAAAATGAATAAAATATATCGCATACAGAAAACAAGGCTGAGTAACACTAGTTTTCGTGCATTACACCAGTTTCACTTCAACGGTAATTGAAGTATATCTTTGACTACCCACCTCGAAGTGGAATCTGTTCAGGTCAAGGAGTGCTTGAGTAAAAATCTCCTTGGGGCTCTTGGAATCTCCTCCAGTTGTGATCAAAGTCATTCTATGATATGAAAACGATGAATATCAAGCTAAACATCTGATATCACAATTTAAACATAAAGGTACAGTTATTTAGAAATGACGCTGAAAGTTTGCAAAATAGTTACTAATAAATGTTGTGTACAATTATACTCAGCCACTTCCATTCTTTAGTGATTGAAAGTGCCAATTTTGACGCTTAAATTGCGTCTATATTATGCTTTATTAACGCTAAGAACTTTTTCCATAACGCAAGCAATAGAAATATATAATTCTACAGATATGTCCATAGCTCAGCGAAAATGAAATATTTATTTATGCATGTACATGCATGCCCATAGTTATACAAGATAAAATGTCCGAGCACACACATTTACAAATAGCTGTGTCAATGGAAATAGATGTACATAAAATCAATATGTCACTAGAAATTCCTTACATTTCATATTGCTTTTCGCATACATCTACAAAGAAATTCGATTGCGAAATCATTCTGCAACATACATTTAAACATAACGATATGTCATTAAATGTCAATCATAGCAACATCTAACCAATGCTGTTAATATTGAAAATATCTAATAGATCACAGCTTCCCAATGGTTGTGACATTGACAGTATCCAACAGACTGCACCTACGCAATATTGCTGATGGCAATGTCCACTACTGGTGCTGGCGAGCTGCAGGTAATAGTTAGGACCACATCCGTGCAGCCGAGCTGGGTACACATCGTGTTGCCCCAGTGCTTGTCTAAGGCAGTGATGTGCTGGCGTAGGTAAGTTTCCAGGCTATTCCTCACCTGCTGACACGTGGTCAGGGCAGCAGAGTACACCAGTCTCACTTTCAAATTCACTAGAGCCGTTGAGGTGATATCTGTCAAGTGACAAGTGATGATTGTTATCAGGAGGAATTCACATGTTACTTCCAAAATAATTATAATTTAAACAATTACATATAACTTTGTTCACAGAAATGTTTCTTCAGATTATGTTAGCCTTTAACATAATCATGCAAGTGATACATGTATAATAAATCAATGGGCACCTACTTCCACATGTAGGGTAGGTAGGATCGCACGTCCGGTCTGCCACTGAATCCCACCATCCTAGAGGCCCACATGTGTATAAGAGGGGCGTAGTCTGGCTCAGTGTGTGGTGGAGGGAAGGGCAAGACAGAAAACATCCAGTGTAAGAATTACCGAAACCACCAGTCCGACAAGTCTTAGCCACACCTCCAACTAAACTAGGGAACTCACATTGGTTTTCTGAATAAAACAGGGATCAGATATACTGACAAATAATTGCAATAAAAAGAATACTCAAACTATAACACAGAAGAACATCAAACCACTTACCATTAATGTAGATTCTGAAGGAGCAGACGGCAGTATTGTTGTTTGTGTCTAATGCTGTGTATATCACAATGTGTCTTCCCGGAGGCAAGACAGTACCTACAATGACAAAAACGTTCATTCTCATGAACATTCTAACATCACACCGGACAAGAATTATTCCCCCGAAACTATAGGGATGTTCAAAAAATATGTTTCACTTGATGGTATGTCTGTCCTCCTAGAATAATCCGTGCAGCTGAAGGTGATTCGATAACAAACACTTCAAAGGTCAAAAGGCCATGTCACCAAATACTAAACAATATTATAATATCATCCTATATCTTTGATGAAACCAACAATATTCTAACGTGTCAATTTGATAGATAGTATATTTTCCAGAAAAATGGGGAAAATTACACTTTGTGATATCAAGCTATTATCCCCCTGTAGTTCGAGTCTGCTTAGATTCAGACTCACATGTCGGGATTCTGATTCACCCATGCACCATCTGTAAAAGTATGTTTTACCTCGAGGGCTCACTCTAGAACAAACGACAATAGGTTCATCATCATAAGAGGACTCATTTCTACATTTACATGAGGATACTATAAATAACCACTTCTTACCTGATGGCATGTTTGTCTTCACTGAAAGCACTCCCTGGTGGTGTGAGAGACTCCATGATACGGGGCTGTATGGGAGGGTAGAGACCAAGTACTCATCCTTAGGGCAGGTGAGGCTAAGACTCTTCTTAGCTTTAATACATAAACATAGCCGGGCAAGTAACAATGCTGTAGGTAATACACTTAATATGTTAGAATCCGAGTGTTTCTGTACATGTATGTAACTGTGTGAATCGAACTGCTCTTGTATGAAACATACGTATATGTATTAGTGATAATTATACAGATATTGTATGTAATATGCATATTGGCAGGAAAGGGTCAGCCTGCTCTATGTAACAACAAATATTACAGTTAAGTGTCAGATATCGTTGTCTACCAAACATGGCAGATAAAGGTAAGACTGATCCCGTATGTTTATACCAGTTCTGATACAGATAGCAGTCACAAGATCAGCATTAAATGCAACTTTTGAAACCTAATCGTGTTAGACTAAACGGATAGTTAATTACAAAATAAAAATATATTTTTTTATACAACTGGGAAGACTGCTTTACCTGGAGACAAACAGCTAGCACAGACAGGGTCCTGTATAGTACTAGGTCGTACTCTCCTGACAAGACCCCAAAGTTCAAACTCGTCCCATTGAAGGATATCTCCACGATCCCTCTCAGTGAAGGGGTCCAACATCATATTTGTTACTTGTGTGTTAGTGTCCAGTATATAACTAAACACATTCACTTGAGATAGGCAGCCCTGGAATCCCCCTCCTATCACAGACGTCATACTGGCAGTGGAAAACTCATGTCCTAGTGTAATCCAGTAACTGCAAACACATAGATACGCATAGTAGGTTTTCATATTTAAATCTGTATTCCTTTTTATTTTAAAGATGACTCATTGGAACTGTAAAACATTGAGCCAAATTTAAAGAGAACAAAATTCTTCAAATCAACATAGATTTAATTTGATTTGAAATAAGTATACCGTTTGGACCACAACATGAATATGGAACATTTATGAAAATCTTGAAAAGAAATCGGAACATGAGTATGAATTTGAAAGAAAAAAAAATCCATAGAAAAACCTCTTTTTAACTTATTCTTTAGATTAAAATACGAAAAAATACAACTTACGATTTATTGAGAAGTTTCCCCTGCTGATAGTCTGTCAGCTGTATCAGACGTATACTATTGGCTCTGACCTCCACCTTTCCTATGGTAGCGTCCCATGTGATAACGAGCAGGTGCCACACTCCACTGTTTATACTGTAAGAGCCAAAGCTTGTTGTGTCCTCTGTGGTATTAACAGAGAGGCGAAGGCCGTCATGGGCCAGACTGAACAGTAACATCAGTCCAGTAGAGGAACCAGGGTCGCTTGGTAAAACAACATGTGAAATACATCACTATTTACTTATTAAGGTGAATCAAGGAACACTTGATCTGTGTGGGAACCAGGATCGCTTGGCAACAGATCATATCATTAGCATGACAATGCTCACTGTGTTTGTTTTATTTAAGATGGATGACGAACAACCTCAAACACGTTTACGTATTTCTGATACATTGAACTTTGTAGGAACTATTAATGAACTAATCCGATATATCATTATCTTTGAATATAATATATTTCGTCAGATCTTATATATGGTACATAATCATTGGTCAGACAAAAGGTTGTTTGGGGTTTAACCTAACATTGGGGTTTAACCTAACACCTAGGATATGAAGGTGGATGCTGTTAGAGACTGCTGAAAGGATGAAGTTAGTGGATTAGACAGGACAACCATGGACCCGAACAATTACAATGGAAACATCATATCAAATTTGGTTTATTCAATATCCCCTAAACAGAAGTCACAGAGAAACTCCGGTTTGCTCGGTTTTGACAATAGTCGCCACTTACGAAAGCGTGGAGTGGAATCCTACAAAATTTGGTTAGACGAAGAAGGATTTTATACAGTAGGAATATCCTTGACACTTTATCATTGGTAGCAGATCCTTCATAATTCCTTTCTAGCGTTGTTGTAATGATACGTGGAAATATAAGGTTTCATACGGAGTACTTTAAGTAGATTCCAATATAAGGTAACTCAATGGAAACATTAATAAGCTGTAAGCCACTTGTTAAATTATCTACAAATCAGAAAAGAGTATGCGATACCGATCAGACGTGTAACTCATTACCTAATAACCTTGATATAAAGTATTCTCACATACAATAACAAAAATACGCACGTCTGTTCAAACATGGAGAAGAAGGTTCCAGTTCCATTTTTTGTTGAGAATTTCACCCAGAAACTGACTGACATGTATTGGTGATTCATTGGTATACCAAAAGGTAAAGAGGCGCTCGCTGTTCGCAGGGGAGACTCAAAACACACATCATGGGTAACCGTGACATCTGAAAATACCGAAAAATGACTTCAAGGCTGAGGGTATGGCAGACATCTATTCTTATAACAGAACACTGGATTTTCATATAAATGGACTTCTACAAGCAGCGGAATTTCTATATCAGACAGCAGTATTTTGACTCCTAATTTGATTTCTCCCGACAACAGTATTTCCATATCTACAAATGACAGTATTGTGACTTCAACAAATAACAGCATTCTAATATCTACAGACAGCAATATTTAGTTCAGTGTCTAGTTGTTTATGGAGAAATACTAGCGAGATCTTTAACATTGTAATCGTTCCTCCTCGCACCAGGAAGTATACTGTTCATATACCTTTTCCCAGAGTATGTCACTATTGAATGTGGTCTAGAAAGAATGTACGCACTATCTTTGTAGTGAAGGGGGTTGTCTAGAGGTTAGCGGCAGTTGTGCTAGTTTTCCCTTTCTGTTGGTAGCATGCCTATCCTCAGAGGACAGCGACAGTAATGTCTGTTTGTTGTATACCTACCCTCTGTACAGTTAGGTGGAAGTTTACCAAGAGGACAGCGACAATAGTACTTGTTGACCCCATCAATACATGTCCCCAGACCTGGACAAATAACCTCCTCACACTCATCTACATCATACTGACACTGGTCACCATGGTAACCTGAAAAGGATCAGCACTGCCCTGTTATCCACATATCTACATGAAGGAATGGTACTTGTGATAATAATTCTTCTATGCTGAAATGATTTAAACTCTAATATTTAAAATTATGTTTACAATAGTATCATATCGGTATATTGATAGTAAATATAATCACTTACATGCAGGATCAACTGTCAAATACAAATATTATTTGCTTTGAATTCAATAATTCTGTATCACATTGCTACTTTAAAATAATGTTTTCCTCCGAGTTTACCAATTATACGATTAAGCTGTAACACTTCAGTACCTGGTAAACAAGAACAGAATATATGGCCGCTGGAATCCTGTGAGCATGTGCCTCCATGCAGACAAGGACTACTGGCACAGTCGTGGTCTTTCACTACTTGACAACCGTCACCATAGAATTCTGAAAATGTAGGTCTAATTAATAACTACAGGTATCAAGATATTTTAATTTCAAATAACAAAGAAAACAACGAATTATACAATAAATGAATAGTACTGAATATAACTATGTATAAATATCTTCGTTTAGTAAGATTTAGCAGACTTCATGACTTTTATTCATGTATACGTTATCGTTACGTTATCATTGGTTGTCTTACCATCAGAACAACTGCATCCAGTAAAGATTTCCCCGTCAGCGGTACAGTTTCCAAGGTTCAGACAAGGGTTCAGGCGAGTACACAGGCCAGGGAGACTATCACAGTATCGACCATAGGTACCAGTTGGGCAACTACAATTAACCGTATATAATTGGTACAGTACGTGGACGAGCCGACATGCAACCGCTTAACTGAAATACGAATTAGTCAGCCTGCTATACTAGCGCGCAGTGTGGTCATTATAACGTGGTTACCTGCAGAAGAAGTCATTTTGAAGACTGATGCAAGATGCATTGTGGAGGCAAGGGTTAGCAACGTCTGCACAATAGTCGACCAGCATTTCACAACAAGGACCCATCCAACCATTCCTGCACTCACATTCGAAACTTGTGTTCCGCCCCCTGCAGATACCGCCATGAAGACACGGACTGCTGAAACATGGGTCCATGTCTTCGTGTACCTTAAATGGAAAGTTTTAGTGGGATAAAGTGATGGAGGACTAAATTTATAATAGTCTTGTTAAAACATTCACTGTTTTGGATTGGCTGAATTAACTGCTATGTAAAAGTTAATATACTTACGGAGCAGTTGAAGCCAGAATAACCGTCCATGCACTCACAGATGAAACCTCCATAGGTATTGTTACACACACGTGTGCCGGCGAGATGACATGGATTACTCAAACACTCATTCTTGTCTGTTGAACAATCGTCACCTTTAGTTTAAATACAACAGTGATTTAATTTCAACTGGTAAAACAAAATCTACCTCGTCGGGGATCAGGATAGTACCAATATTGTAGTCTATAATTCTCTGACCAGGTAAGAAAATATGTCAATATGGGACAGACTAGAGCGAGTATGTTAGATAACAAGGGAATCCCTTACCTTGATATACTGACATTACCAGAACTAAAAGTCTTCTAGGTAACTATAATTTAATATGAAAAGGGCTATCTGACCTAGATATCATTTGGAGTGCCTGATCTAGATATTCTTTGAAAAATGTGACCTAAACAACATCTGAAATATGTGACCAGACATCATTTGGAATATGTAACTAAGATATTCTCTGCAATTTGTGACTTAGATATCCTCTGAAAGATGTTACATAAATATCATCTGAAAGATATCACCTAACATTATCTAGAATATGGGACCAAGATTACATCTGAAATGAGTGACCTAGTAATTCTCTGGAATATGTAACCTATATATTCGCTGGAATTTGTGACCAAGACTTCTTAGTTACTTAATGGGAGGTAAAGAGGCGCCGCGGATATCGTATTTGCATAACGGTCGAGGTTCGATTCTCCAAAGGTAAGGGGTCGCCTGCCAGACCATCTTCGTTTTCTGAAGTTACTGTGGTTTCATTCAATATACAGAGCCCCTTCCCGCTTCTATCCAGGCCAATAAAAGTGATCAGTATTGAGAAATCATGCTTCATAATTTCTGTAGAATGAAGTGTTGTTATCATAGGTGTCAGCTTATAAGATTTGCCCTGTGCAAAGCGCATACACATAACAAAGGACAAAGTTACACTCCGTCATCCGAATAGAGTTTTTTGCAAACCAAATTCGGTAGGGGAAAAAGTCTATGACGTATGCTCCTGAACTAGTGACTCACGCGCTAACGTCACGCTACCACAATTGGTACAATTTTGACAGTTTTTT
>NW_018485797.1:0-10985 GCF_002113885.1 Mizuhopecten yessoensis | reverse complement strand
AAGTTGAAATAACTTGTTTCATGATTGTTGTAAAATAAATAAAGTATTTATTTATGTTGAAATGGTTTAATATCACATTGTTCATACTGGTTACATTGATTCATTGTTTAAGTAGCAAGCGAATGTGTGTGGCTCTGAATTTTTTATGTTTCTCTTTTTGTTGTAGTTTATTTTCTTATTATATCGTATAACAACTTTGCATATATATAAGAATGTAACATATTTGACTCAAAGGACGAAGTCATGATGTCTTATCAAAACGAGCAATGACAGTTATAGTAACGGTAGTTGTTTCTTTACACGTTTTCTAAACGAATGTTTCGTGTTCTCGCAAAAGTCAAATTCATCACAATATTGTCCGCAGATGATTGAGCAATTCAGGGCCTATTTCAAAGTGTCATCATCTGGCTTTATGGTATGATATCGTGGACAAGGCTGCATGGCAAACCGTTCCGTTACTTTGTTTTGAACTAATATTGGAACAAGTCAGTTACTTATAAAGAAATAAAGGGCGTTTCCATTTACTATAATATCTAAACAGTTGAAGGCAATACCAAAATGCAACTGTTGCGATATCCTTTAATGATTGTGTTCCCCAGTGACAGTTAAAGGTCAAAGACTTTCATTCAAATAACCCGGAACGAGCAAAACGAGTCAAAAACAGGTTTACCTGAAATTTAACATTACGAGATACGTTGTACCTATTTCTCCGCAATACTTGATTATTTGTGCTTTTCTACAGATTAGTTTTTTCCTTTTTCCTACTTTCACTGTGACTTCTTTTCAGCAAATAATATTACGTAGTTAACACCATGTGCCCTCATATGACCTTTCAGTTTTGATTGACCGTTAAGGATATATAAAATGAAATATAACCAAGGAGGCAGTGTAATTTTATATACTCTTGCTGGGGGATCTTCTGTCACTGATAATCAGTTATAATAGGATAGCCACCGTAAACTGTAAGTATTCACTTAATCCTTGAGGGAATAAATGGTACTTTTTATCCTTCTAGAGGTGTCTGTTATTGCGCCCTAATAGATCACCTCGTCTATAACCTATGTTTACCGCCTTTTAGGGACAACACGGTATGATGTATAATAGGGCGTTTTGGCTGCTGAGACATTTATTACATTGATTTATATAGTCATATACATCAGAAAGAGGCTATGTAAAGCCTCTAAATACGGAACATAATTGACCATTGGCACTAGTGAAAGAGATGGCGATTATTGACGAATCTTCCCATTTCATCCCGGTATAAATGGGGTTTACGTCGACAATTCTGTGTTGGAAACAATTGATGTCAATATATCTTTAGCACTTGGGCTGTCTCGGCGGTGCACCAGGAGACCCATAATGACAGCACAAACACGTAGGGTCTGGTGCCTAGTATACGGGGGAAGTGTTAAGAGACAATAGAAGAATTACAGTGTATAATAAACTCAAACGAAATCGATGGGTACTTATAACTTCTAACACAATTGGTTCGTATATTGAAATGGTTATTGACAAACACGAAGTTAACATAAAACCTATAAAGTATTGAAATTTTGAATGTTAATGACCCGAACAAAAAAATTAGGCAGCAGTGCCCAGATTAACGTCATGTCAATATCGACATGTAAACGATCTTATGGTATACATTTTAACCACTTTACTGATCATGGTGGTTCTATTTTCGCTATATACACGGCTTTCATAACAAATGTGATAAACAAACAGCTCGATTTCGTTGACCTTTCGGCTGAACGTTTATTAACAGTTTTGCGCAAAATTTAACAAATTTGTCACGAAATAACCGCGAATGTTTGACTCTGCAAATCAAAGCAGTAGACAATAGACTATGAAGCGTTTCCCAAATAGTTCTCATGATATTTATAAACAATTGACTAGAAGTTAGGGGTGTTCGAAACAGACATGGCCTTCTGGCCACAGCATGATCGCATGAGACGGCTCGGTATTCAGAGCAGAATCGAAGATTCTGTTCTGGGTCTTCCTTTTGGCGACATCATAGAGGTAAAAATGAAAGAATGCTGATACCACAACAATTCTTAAATGTCTTGCGTGTGTTTCTCTTAGCCTCTAATCAATATACGTGTTGTTTTTTAAGGCATCCTGGTGAATCTGTTCTCAGAAATAGATGGCCTGGTGAAGTTCATTATCATTTCCAAGTTATAATTTCTCACTGTGGTAGTAACATTATAAAATTAAATCGAGTGGCCCCATTATAATTGGATACCGTCGTCATATGACCTTATCTAATGCGGAGAAGTACGAAACTACCGTCATGATTGGTGGCGTCCACAGTTTCGCATTTTGAAAAAGAAATCAATGTGACGCCATTGCTACTACAGAACATGCATATTAGTGTTGAGATATAAATGTTTAATAGAACATCAACATTTCATTTCAAGTACCGCACTATGATCCACACCCAGATATTTAACGTTCGTTCCTTTATCGTTTATATTGTCTATTGATCAACAGTATTTTTACTACTTAAGGTTTCCGCTTAATGGCCGTTATATTGTATTTCCCGTACACATCGTCTATATCAATTTAGTCAGACAATTTCAAAAAGGCCTCGTTTGCGTCGCATTGCCCGTCTATAGGAGACTGATCGATCTAAACCAGAGACTTTCTGCAGAGTCGCCTCTAATAGCATATGATACGAGGGCTGGTTGCGAGAGGACGTCATCTTGGTGGAATTTGATCCCGCTGTACATAATCATGGCGATGTGATTGATAGTTTTGAAAATAATCCACTTAAATGTCTGTAAACAGTTTACATAAACACTAAGATGGACCATTACAAGAAAATAGTTTGAAGACCACCCTTTGTAATTATATCCATTTTTTTCATTTTAAATGAAAAAAAAAAAATCACCAAAAACTAAAATTACTTTGCTGTTTTCCGCACATCTTCTACCAAATAAACATTTCCTGACAGCTCTAACAGGAAAAGAAAATAGCATTAGCAATTGCTTTTCAGATTCTTTATTTAAGCTAACCTTTCTCAGAAGTCGTCATCACTGCTGATAGTAGCTTTATAATGAGAATAGATAGCTGGATGTTATAAATGGTAAAAACAAAATTCTTAAATTAGATTGTTGAATGTATGGACGGTAAAATTAGTTAGCAATCACTTCCGTGTATCAACAGACATCGTAAATGACAAAGGATAAACGGGAATTCATTAGGGTCGCTAAGCTACAAAGGGCTATGGTCAACCTATTTAATAAAACAAAATGTCCTATGATGTTATCCTTAACACCCGACGAGTAATAGTAGTAGGTCGAGAATCGATTCATAAATGCAACATGTGGTTAAGAATAAGACCATCAATGGACAGCGATGCGTCTATTGTTTTTTAACAGCTTTTTTATTATTGACCTGTGAACCTAATAAATTTGCACACTGATTAAACAGTGGACTTTCACATACCAATGCCATAGCTTATTTTTTATACATTTCACCAGGAACCCTGTACATATCAACGTTTTATAAGATTTTTGTTCAATGATTTAATGTTTCCCTTATCTAATATATTTACTGGTGATTATTTTTACTCTTTATACGCATGAGCCTCGATAACAAGTGAAATAATGTGGTATTCCCAAGAAAGAACGACAAAATATATATTGAAAATCATCAAGTTATTCCATATGATCTGTGAAGCTTCAGTAGTGAAAATAATAAAATCCTGAAAACCCTTACAATTTAATATCGATTTCCTTCCAATATTAATTCCTTTAAAATCAATAATATAATATTCTACGACATGAAAAATAATCGACATGTCTTCATTAGGTTCCAATAGAATGTACCTGTTCATGATTAAGCAGTTTAACTATTATGGTTTCCCTTCCAGTTCCGTCTCAGACAGAAAGCCTCCGGGTCGATCTGGGACTGCAGTACACGGTGTCCGATTTACATGTATTGGTTTATAACCAAAGACAGATCACAGAGGTGTCAGCTCCTGTTAAAAACACAGACAGACACAACTGTTTACATGCAATGTCAATTTAAGGTTGGTGTCGTTAGTTTATTTAAAAAGCAGTCCGCCACTTTTTTTTTCAAATAGAAAATTGAAACTTTGAACACCGTCTTCGGTTAAAGATGCTATTTCAAGAAAGCCGAGATCGAAATTTTGTATAAGTGCATTTTACTGCAGCCTTATCTTGTTTTTGGTTGAAAGAAATTGAACTCCCATAAACGAAAGATTGTAGCGAAGGGTTTTGAAATAGATCTGTGTCGGTTGCTTATTTGATTATTCATAAGACATTGTGTAAGTGACTTATTTTCAGCACATCTTCTTCCCGATCCAAATCAGCCAAGTGCTTTCAGCATCCGAGAACATAGTTCTTACTAAAACGTTCGTCTCGCGTTCAAGTAGGGTCATATGACAAGCGTTAAGGATTGCAGTTATTGTCAAAATGACATAAAACCTTTTTTCAGGAATGCATACGTTCCTCTCGTTAGGTTGTTTATTGGTTAGTCTGAGGCTTCCTTACACACTTAATTTATGGTCACACGATGATACTATCTGCCTGAAGATATGGCCGACCAATACAAGGCACTTCATCCAATTACCATTGTTCCGATAACGAACACACCAGAGCTGCTTAAAGATTCTTAGAGAATCATTCAGAGGAATACAAATATTGTAAGTATTGCAATACCGGTAACAGATAAGGTCTAGTGTAAACAAATATACATAATGTAGGAAAATTCGTTTTTTATTTATGTTTTATGATATTTTTGTTTTGTTTTCCCCTTCTTTCGAGAATATATCTATAAGGAGTTAATCGACCCTCCTTAGTCAAATATCAGTGTTTTACTGGCAAAATGTCAGGATAAAGCAGTTTTCCATTGCCTGCAAGTCTAAATATAGAAGTTTTTTCCTTTAGTCTGTTCAAGTTTAAATATGAATGTAATATCCTTTATTTTCTCCACATCTGTAAACATAAGTTGAAATAATTCCCTTTCCACAACTTAGAATATTAAAAAGGTATCTTTTCCTTTCCTAAAATGCATAAACATAAAAGTCATACAAGATCCTCTCCTCAAGGTTAAACATAAGGTAAATGACATTCCTCTCCCCAAGTCGTAACGTATAGCGATATACTTTCCTCTCTCAACAGGTCTAAACATAAGAGTGATATAACGTCCAGTCCTCTATCAAGATAAACGTAATATCCATTCATCTTCCCAGATGACAACAGGTAATGTTGACGGTCCTAACAAGATATCTTCATGACACGCATTGCACGAATATATCGGAATTTGTATTCTGCATATTACCAGGGCAAAACATGGAACCGACTTATGGTTACATCGTAGAGAATTCCTTTCTCATTAATTATATTAACAAATGAAGCTTACGGTTTGCAGCTTCACAGCATAAAACGTTCGTCATATCCATATGACCTTAGTAACGTAGGACGGCCCCATCACTCACAGATTCCCAAAGGGAATTCTTTTATTAGGTTAGGCGATACCTATCGAAAGGCATTATTACATGAAAAATCGCAGCTATGATTGTCAACGGTGAGAGATGATAGGGTTGTATATCATTATCATACGAACCGTATATCTCATCAATAACTGAATAGGTTTGATAAATGTTCTGAAGAAAAATCCATTAATAGGTATTGTAATGTGTGTTGATAGTTACTTAAGTTTCTGTTGTGGTCTGTTGCACGCATACAGTTTGTCCAACCATATGAAAGGTTTAGCACCGAATATGATCCCGTGTTTATATGAATATCATACCAATAAATTCAACGAATCAGCAAAACGATTTAGAATCAGGTTGTCCTATTCTATAGAGAAGCCAATCAGAAAAATACGATAGAGTTAACACACAAGGTAAAAAATCAAAACGTCGATAGAAGGCACCAACGGAAATAATGGAACAAACCCAAAGCAAATGGAAAGACATACTGAAATATCATATAAAAACCGAAGGCAATGCCTGCTGTCTGTTTGTGATTTCTCTACCACATACTGAACCCGTCAATAGTTTCATGTCAAACCAAGAAAATCTCTTTTGCTTTTTTCGAAGATATGTTTTCATTCTTTAGTCGCTTAAAATGCACATCATACCATCTGTTTTATGAGCGGAAGGGATTTATAAAATCAAAGGGTGGGGGCTTATTTTGGAAATGAAGGTGGTTTTATTAACAGGTTAGGCAGGGGATGTGTGAATGTGGACGGGATGGATAGCAAGAATCCTGTAGAAAGGATGGGAGGTTGGAGTGTGCTACTAATCGTATACTGTCACCAAACTCTACGGCTATTTTACTCAACGGAGAAACTAAAACCAAAGCTTTGCCTACCGGCGAACCTCGAATTCATTCGAAATTGTAGAAATGATCTTTGAGACACAAAACTACTTGCTTAAATGTATGTATGCACAATACAATTGTAAATCTGTAAATGTGTTCACGACATACCATAAACAGTTCTTGTCTACCATATGTTGTCGACTTCAAAAATGCCAACATGGATCTCTGACAGAGACATGTATCGTGTCGAAATTAATTTCCTGATCTTTTGAACACGTCTGTCTGTTAAAGGTCACGTGAGGTTTTACTGATGTGGCGTCTATAGATTTTCTGTCTTAGGGATCAAGTCAATTAGGCAGGTATATGTATAAGATGCTTTGCAGACCAATGTCTTGCGGATCCATCAGTCGGTTAATTAGTAATCTATTTAAGAACACTTATTTGCCAACTTCTTAAAAAAGTACATACAGGACATCGGTATTTGAAAAAGTCACAAATATTAAAAAGTACGCCTTTTTCCAATGCAGCATTTATATTCAAAGGCACTCGTGTTTATCTGAACTGACATCAGATACTCAAAATTAAGACGCTTGATTGTAAACGTTCATAGACACTCAGAGGTCACGTACTGTTATAAACTGACATCAATTGTCTATGCTGGCATCGATCAATAGATTAAAATAACATACTTTTCTAAAGGGGCATTCCTGTAGTACATGATCCCTCTCCAGGGTGATATTTAAATATTTTCCGGTGACGGTAGTACTGCGCAAGACGAATCCGAAGGTAGCTTGGCTCCAGAAGAGATCTCGTGCAATTATGAATGAATATCGGCAAGCAACAATTTACAAAGGATTATCCTGAAGTGCAAACTCAACAACCTGTAGTCGCCATAGGATTAGTTACGCCATTCATGTGGCAATCACATAACACGTAACACGTTACATAATGCAGTCCATTATATCAATTTTCTTGGAGATTTATCGAAGGCGGATAACTAGATCCTAAAATCTGAAGAAATGATGAGAAAAGCTTATAACAATGGAGTGCATTATAATCAATACCTGAACTGTTGTTTAGAAATGTAAATGAAATGAAAGAGCGAAATAACAGTAAACAGATTGATAAAGGTTTGTCTTTACATGGAGACAGGACACGTTTTAAATTTGCATATGGCTAAATGTTCGAACCTTTAGTCTTCTTGCCTTCAATGTTCCTTACAAACTCAAATTAGTATTAAATATAAGAGGAGAACTCCATCTTAGTGAAATTTGTAGCTACATGTCGCAATGGTAGAGGAACGACAGGTAGACTCGATATAGCCTGGTGATACATCGAATCTAGCCCTGTTAGAGGGTGCTGCTAATCAAACATAAACTGATTATTCGCAAAGACACGGTATCAACGAACTGTAATGAGAAGGAGAGCGTGTCCTGATATTAACCCATTCCAAGTACTAATCACTCACATGTTATCGAGAGTGAGAATACACACCCATAACATAGGCACACAAGCACTTCTTGCTGAATCTGGCCAAGCGATAACCACATGGACGTCTCCACATGTAACTGTTAGCCGCTAGTATTTATGTTGCCATGGTCACTTATGAAGTAATTTCAATTGTCATTTAAAACAGTTTGAATTTGAAGAACATTTTAGTTCACCAAAACGTAAAGACCATGATGAGCCTGCCTTATCACTGACTTCAAGAAAACATCAATCAGCTATCCTTAATATATTTCAATACTATTTTGAAAAAAAATACACGTAGTCGAATTGATGTTCTATCATCTGTAATACTATCCAGATTACAAAAAGAAAAGTAGATTTGCACCGAATGCAGCAATTTCAACAATTTGATTCAATTAAATTCTGATTCATCAATGTTATTGTTGGTGAACATTTTTGATTTCTTAAATTGCATTCGTCAAGTTTTTTTTATAGCACTGTAGCAGAAATGAACAGAAACGAAAATAACTGATGAGTTTCCTTCGTTCCAAAATGGCACACTACTAAATTTAATTGCTTTTGCTCTATTTCAAGAAATACAATTTTTGATTTAATTCGACCATTTTAAGGTTCTGACAAGCTGCCTAAATCTCATCCCAGAAGAATATGTCGGTGCATATCTCTGGTTGCTACAAGCTTCATCAAATCCCGAGTAAATATGCAAAAATGCATATAATTTGAAACTATTCTGCAATTTGCTTGGTGCTGATATTTAAACAAATATCTTCCCCAGTGGAAGTTGTACGCATGGATCAATATTCTATCGTTTGAATGGTTGTAGAGCGGACGTCCACAGTGGTCAGATACATGTTATTACCTTCTTCTTCCGAACTTTTATTTATTGTTGACATATGTGCAAAAACGAAATGATGTTGTAAGGGAAAATAACACACTTTTTATTTGAATGCGCCTTCTATTAGAAATTGTGTAGTACGAACAGAACAGTTACCTTCTATGGTTACAGAAATGTGTCATCACCATTAAATCCCAAGAAGATAATTAAAATAATTCCAAATTGAACCAAATAGACAAAGGACAAGAGAAGGAGAGAAAATATTATCAAGAAGGAGCAGATTTTCACACTTTTAATACAAAAAGACAACATACAAAAATGACTTGTTCATCGGTGCCAGGAGTCCCGAACACTATTTCGAATCGACCTGTCAGTCCAAAATTAACCCAGATTAAACTTATTAACAAAACGAACACCATCTCGAACAAAGCGTTCAACAGATCCAAAACCAGTTTAGTCGGCTTCGACATCGCGTTGAATAAAACGCCAGTAAGCAATTATTTGAAATCTACTTTTAGATAAGACCGGACTAGGGGTCGTTCGTACTCTTCTTTAACGAATACGTTCTATTAGCAATGTTTGTGTAACAAGCTTTCATCAGCCGTCCTTAATGATGTGTTACGTCTATCAGATATATTTCAGAAATTCTATAAGAAAAGTCTGCGTTAATCATAGCTTCAACGACATAACAATGTTAGGGATATTCTGTAAAGTAGTATACTCGAAAACAAACAAAACGGAAAATGAGATGAGTTTTTCCCTATGAAAAATTAAGTGGATAAATAACGCTTTTCCCGAACGGGAATTGCGCTTCATGTTTAATCAGAGCTATTTGTACAGATCCCAATCAGGAAACCTCAAATGAGAGCTTTTATACAACAAGAAAACAATATAAATGTACACTGTATATGAAGGATTAAGGACCTATATCACCTTTGAGCTAAAAACACGGAATATACAAAATAAGTCTATTACTGCCAAACAATGTTTAAATCTTCAAATTATTCGCAATAGGGAATACTTTGCTTGGGCAGTATGTTTATATTTAAATCATGTTCTGTCCAGTAGATTCTGCAAATGAAGACACCACTACCACCTTCAAACATGCACTTGCTCAAAACCCGAAACCAAAATACATGTAATACAACACAAACACAAAACTAACTAAGTTAACTTGGGACCGTTGGTCTTAAAACCGGATGTCAGACATGCTCACAATTAAGCCATTATCAACCCGACTTGGATAAGGGATTGCAGTTTTATACGTCTCCATTCACATCTAATCTCACAAGGCAATAAAGGGATCGAGACAACCTTTACATCAGAGGTCGAACATTTTCACTACCAATATCCCACTTCTCCTCCGTATTCCTCTCCCCCAAAAGACCCTCCGCTGCGGGTGTATAGTAATTACTGTGCGTCTGTATGCTCGATTAGGTAACCTCTGGTTTATCTGTTTACTTGGGCTTGTGGTACCGTCATGTTGTTTCGTGTTATATGTCTTAAGAATCCTCAGGAAATCTGTGTTATTACATTACCGGTATTGCTCCTGTAATCTCAGTATTGAGCGAGCACTGCAGGGACCCTGCAAATCGTATCCATCAGAAGATTTAGTTCTTAAACATCACTGACGTTCGACATACATTCATGTCCACAGCAGACATACGATGCCTAACATCAAAAACGATTCCAAACACAAGGGAATCACAAAAGACTCGCATGATGATAAAACGCCGAGCGGAAAATTAGTTCTATCATCTGCATTTCAAAAATACATCGTTTTTCAGGAAGTAAGATATGATAATCGTTTTGAGAATAAAGCTTTCGTCATCGTTTCCTGTCATTACAGCGTTTGATTGGCGGTTTATCGAGAGTATCAGTCTTTGATGTTGCAAAATCTCCATATAGAGGTGGTGATTGAGGACGCAATACAACGCAATGCTGTGTCCGAGGGAGAACGTGCTTATTATTGTTAAGTACCGTTCCCACACATAAACATGCAATATGTAGGTAAACAGTATTTGACTTTGGTTATTAGAGAAGATTTGTGTTCAAGCGATTCCGAGCTTTTAAGCGGACGGAATGTATGGGTAATAACACTTAACAACCCATACATCTATATAATTAGCCGGCAAGTGTAAACACATTTGCTGTCAATGTTGATCGAGTTGACAAACCTAACCAAAAATACCTAAAAGACAGAGACTAGTATTCCGACCTGCGCCCAGTACCTGGCGAAAGCCCGGCCGACGTAGGCCTCGAACCCGCGACCCCGTGGTGGAGGGCTCGTGATCGTAGAAGGTCAGACGTCTGAACCACTCGGCGACTGCGGCCGCGGCTAACATTGAAATATATTAGATTTGTTTGTGTTTTACGTCCTATTAACAGCT
>NW_018485796.1:0-10846 GCF_002113885.1 Mizuhopecten yessoensis | reverse complement strand
GTCCCGCTTCCGTAGATTTTTGCGGTGATTTTTTTTCAGATTGCTTACATTACTGTTCTAAAAATAATAAAACAATTGTAGCCTTTGCATTCGGTCGATACCTCGATTCATCGATCCGAGAAAAAATATATGGACCTCAGACTGCGTCCTCTGTTAATATATCATTTCTCGGGTCTATAAATCCAGGTATCGGCCTCAGCCGAAGGCTAAAGTTGAATAATATTTATTACTGTGTGAGAGAAGATACTAATCTGTCACAGTCCGACTTGGCAAGTGCATGAATACTGAGGGCTGTCTTTCACGTCACTTGCGTCCTGCTCTAGTTCCCACGTGGTCAATGAACGGACATCGTAAATGGGTTGTCCTTGGTATTGCACTTAAATGACACAAACATGTTGAAGTCGACGTTCACAGTCCTAATGAAAACATAGGGCTTATATAAACTATTACTTAACATTTATCATACAAGGCTGACATTAATGCTCTAAGTTGCTAAGCAAACCAACAGCTTGAACAAGCAAGACATCAAACCAAATTGACTTAGTAACATCATAGTATCATCAGCTTTCACAAAAATAAAAAATAAAACAAATCCCTGCGAGCGGGCTATTGGGAAAACGCTGCCCTTAGCATGACTGCTGTGGCGTTGTTTATGGGGCAACGCTATAATCTGTATGAGGTGTTGGGATGCAGAACAAAACTATCCTTTGAGCCATGGACATGACGTTGGATATAGAACATAGCTATTTAATGCATCACATCTTTAGAAAATGGCGTAGACTTTGTCGCTTGGGTATCAGGGCATATTTTGTTTATCGATGTTCAACAAATATGACAAGTGGGTTAAAACAGATTTGGCATACAGAGAAGAATATGTGACTTAAGACTTAGATCAGACTTTGTCTATGTATTTTGGGTCGTAGGTCAGATCTTTCCTGTCTAGGATTGTTGTGTTGTGAGTCGTAGGGCAGATCTTTCATATATATAGCAGGTGTGTTGTGGGGCGTAGGCCACAGTTTTCTTATCTATGGCAGTTGTGGCGGTGTCGTAGAGCAGGGTGGCATGGGGCGTAGGACAAAGCTTTCCTATGCATGGTATGTGTGACGTGGGGCGTAAGACAGATCTTTCCTGTTTATGGCAGGTGCGATGTGAGGCTGAGGGCAGATCTTTCTTATGTATGGAAGGTGTGTTTTTGTGAGTAGGCTACAGTTGTGGCGTAGGGTGTAGGATAAAACCTGTACAAGGTGGTATGTAATAGAGATATGTAAAATAGAACATCTGTCGTTTGAAATCAAGGTTAAACCCAACCTACGTACTGTAGCAGTGGCGTCGGGTTTAGTATTCTCTCCTCTATAGACGTTGTCTTAATACCGACATCACAATAACTGGTCATATAATAGGTGTAAGGGGTTATGCAATTAAGTCATTCGGTTAAGACATTTGTATATTTTGTCTAATTTTTTTTTCTTTTTTCTGTTATGTAGATTGAAATTTACTGATGTTAAAAATTGTATGCATTTATCGAAGGTCCAGATATGTATGGCGTCAATTTACGCTTTGATAACTATAAAGTGACATAGTAGTAATTCGTCCTCGACTTTGTGTCTTCAGGGGTCAAAAACTCGTCATAAATATTCAACTAATTGCCGAAAAAAATAGTTTTTGGATATGATTGGTAGTATTGAGACAAGTTTAAAATAAGTTGTTAGAATATCCTTTGTTCTATTCTTTAAAAAATAAAATGGTGAGTATAGATAAATACATTAGTGCTTAGGAGCAGCATTCACACAGGTAAAACCGTATACCGACCAATCGTTTTGGAAGAGGATCAAAACCGATAGATCTTATCAATTACCGAAACCTAAATCTATTGTTAATATACAGCAATGTGCATAAAATGGGATTGTAGTGTCTAATTACAAAGTAGGACGCACACAGTTTTGTTAGGCGCACGGTTTGTCATGGTCAGACAATGAAACCAGACACTGCAGCTCATCATTATGGATACAGCGTAACCTCTTTGTACATATAATCATTAATCTAATGAGCATGCCCTATACACATTGATGAAATGCCTTGACCACTGGGGTCAAGGTGAAAGGAATTGGACATCACAAGCAAGAAAGAGTACAGATGTTTTATTGTTATCGCGTTCTGTCGGATGAGGACATTAACTCTTTCATCACGTCGAATTTACGACTTCATTTCGACTTATCTGACCCTTTGGTTTCCGCTCATATAAAACAGCAGGCCAGTTTTTTCTTAACAGGGCATGCTCGTCTTCTATAAAAGTTCTGGAGCACTTTTTATAATCGATCAATGTAAACTTAGGAAATTAAATATTTTCATTCGACTAGGTTATATTCAATTGTTGAGTATGTGTTGAAAGTATTTGACAGTTCATTTAGTGCATCAGGAGTTTTCTCATATCTATAAGTAAATACTGTCCAAATATGTAATGATACTACTGTCACATACATTTTAAACATTGATTTTTGACCGAAAGTAAATCCTGACAAAGATGGTTTGACGAACCAGCCTCGTCCATTTTATGTTTCGTTATTTGACTACGGTTAATGCTGACATGGCAAATATAAAAACACGAACAAATCATTTACCCTATCAGGCGCTAACTACTAGTCTTATTCCACATTACAACATCTTATTCATATATACATTACAAGGGGAAAAATACATGCACCTTGAAGTATGTCAGCTGCAAATCTTTGAAATTATGGCACCATATGAACAAAGGAAAGATGTACCTGACGACAAATTGAAAAACATATTAAAGAAAGATGTTCCGAAGAGTTTTGTCATCGTCGACACCCTCTAGGTAAAACTAAGATAAGCCCCACATATTATTTGATCAATTGGTTAAAAATGCAGTATATATCCGAATAGGGATACGAAAACTACTTTTTAATCAAACTATCTATTTTCCTCAAAATCTACATCCTGAAATCTGCCAAGGTCACGCAGGATATTCTATGATTCTCTTTGCATTGACATTAAAAAGGACATTCTCTAGTTGAAAATGCAAATTTCTTGCGTTATATCTGACACACTAGTGACATGCCTAACCTTGTGACTCTCATTCATAAATCACAGGAGTGTACACTGGTCGACCTTGGCAAACCTCTCTGCCTGATCTCAGTAGGGCCAATGAGGCGGACTAGTGTCTTTTGTGTCACTATCAAAAACGACTATGTGTTCAACATATGTCATCTGATATACTAAATGTGCGGTTGAAAGGTTTATGATACCGTTCCAAAGTGAAGGCTTGCTGTCCTTTCAGCAGGATCGAAATGCAATATAACATAGCTTATCTTCAACTCTAATCCGTCAAACCAGAAATTCCTGATACACATGTATAATGTCACTGCAAATTTTCGTTTTCTTCTATAACATCGCGGCATGTAAACTGATGTGTCCAATCGCTCCGGAAAAGCTTTCTCTGCGTGTGATTGCCCATATCCTAAGTATTTTTCCATTTTGTATTTTTTAGATATCCTTGAATACTGATTTGCACTGGTTTCATCTTTGTTCCTTGATCATCTTTCTCTAAATCTCTGTAAGGATCGTATTGTGTAACATAGTTCAAGAACATTTGACCAATATGATATGGTATTTACTATAAAGATAAAGAACTGCTGATGAATCGTACGAAAGCTTATTTGTGACAGGGGTTGAAGACAATATTGAGTCGTATGTATGAGTTAAACAGTCGAACGAACAAGTTTTAAAGCCGTACAAAATTAAAGAGATCGACTTTTTCTCTCGTTCGTACCATTTTTTTATCTCGATCGTACGACTTTTTTACTCGTACACTGACGTACTTTTTATGTTGTTCGAACGACTAAATAGATGTTGTTATACTGCTTTAAAAATGCATGAATAAGCTTTCTTATAATAGTTTACTAGGCGGTTAGATTAAAAGGAGTTCGGCCGGTAATGTAAAACCTGTTATCCCCGTGATATTTACCAGTAGCTCTGAACTTCAGTGTTCATACAAAGTTCAATAGATTCAATATATCAATCAACCAATGAAATTATCAAGCGCTGAACCCCGTGATATTTACCAGTAGTTCTGAACTTCAATGTCCGCTTGTACACACTGACTTCAAAAATAATTATTCTCAAAGTTCACATATTAATATTCACTACATAACCCGATTGGTTCAACCTCAATATTTTTGTTTCAATGTAAATATGTTAAAACCGTACAGGCCAAGAAGACATCATACACACGTCCGAAGAACTACAACCGGCTCTTCAACAACACCTGAGAAACATTGGGACAGCAGCAATCAATTATATAGGGAATGGGTGAGAGGACAAAATTTCTTTGGATCTCCCGTAACACTTTGTCATTACTAACGTTTAAGAGATGTTTCAGTGACAATTCATCTACCGTACTGCTTGGTCAAAAAGGAGGCTGAAGATTGCAGCGTTTCTGACAAGGGCAGCAACTCTCGATTACATAATTAACAAGGTACAACACACACAATGTATAACACTGCTGCTGAGATAACGGAATTTATTGTATGAAGACAATGAGTTCTAACTATCGGGAAAACAGTTTAAATTTTACAACTAAACGCTGTAACTCACTAGCGTCATATAACATGTAATTTTAAGAACAGATTTATACCGGCATATTTGCGTGATGGAACTATCTTTGCGGACAAGACGAACACGTCAAATATCATATATTCTAGAAATACCAATTCAATACAATGTTAAATGCAATCAAGCTTGTTTAAGATATAACCTTTGATTAGAAGATAGGATGATGATATGGCGCTGTAAACAGCACATTCCACTTTCACCAAGGCGGGGATCGGGCGTGAACATGTCACCTGCTTGACCACATGGGTGTTCTCAGGGTACATGTACTCAGGTTTCCCCCATATAAGAGTACTCTTAGTGCCTCCATGTAGGCCAACACTTCTGCTGGGAAGAATATGGAACAAAAAGTGTCTCATTTATTGTAAATGTTTTTATTACAACCACCTTTATAGCTTCTCACCGCATCATGCCCATGGTTATTCAACCGCCTGTCATTAGAGACCGTTCAATGGACTTTACAAGGTCTGTCTCAGTTTAATGCATTAGTCTTTAGCACCAGCTATGACTCCAAGACGGGCGAAACAGCTGTATGACGTAGTGTAATTCAATTAAGTCATACTGTATTTATTACCACATTTTAAAGGTGAATTCACCTGTTTGTGTTATGTTCACCTTTAAAGGATACGTGTTTTGTACATCAAAATATCATTCCACTCTATCTGGTAATTATCTAAAGTATGAAGTATATCTGTAAGTCTGAAATTGGAATTTATTACATTCTTACTAATAAATATGGGATTTTTGTATATACGATACGGCACAATTACTCTAACACATATCAGCCCTCACCGTATCGAACCCCAAAAACCCGTATCACACCCCTTTTTGAACACTTTTTTTAACACTTTTGGTTTTTACCATCTTTCAAAAGAAAAACAGATCATAATATTGTATGTATATCGGTATTTTATTAGTAAGTATGTAAGAAACAGAATATTGGAGTCTTGGGTTAATACTGAGTATGATATGGAAAAAGGTATGTATTATTATCTATGTTCGACAGTCCACTTGAATACCAGTGCATTTCCCAGCATCTTTATATATATATTATTCAAATCGCTGAAACCGACAGCTACCTTATTTTTCTTCACCATGTTAAGAGAACAAACGTGCAATTCCTTGAAGAAAACCTAAATATATCGTGTTGTAACATGGTTAGTATGATGTAATACTGATGTAAACAGAATTCGCATGCCCATTGCTTTTAATTGTGGTTATTTTAGGCTGTCGAGGTAAAGTTTCAAACCAAGAACACAGATGGAACGACATTGTCCATCAATCTAGAGTTTACATATTAGTATAAGCCACGTTTTATTTCTTGAATTTTACGCAAATCCTTTATACTGAAGGTTTCTAGTAGATGAATAATATGCCATTCCGTTCCGTCCATACTTGGTTACTTCTAAATAGCTATATGTATTTTTGTTTTCAGTATACTAACTAGACACGAGTCCTGCTGTCCTAAACTGTTACATGTTAGCTAGTTATTAATAATTAATTGTAACTTTTTTTAGAATCATGTAATTATACACAATTCTGCCTCATTCATGTAGTACACTATCTCCGCATGAGTCCGATGTCTTTAATATAAAAGAAATCTACTCAATTTTTAAAGTAAATATAATCAACATCAATCACTTTTATATCTATTTCTAAGTCTTTTGACGAGTGAAACATCGATAACATCTAGATATAATATGAAAGTAGTTCTGTATTGAACCTATTAGTCTATCTGAACTATCGCCAAATATCTTAAAACGTTGGTTTTGGTTTGGCATGTGGTAAGACTATGACACACTTTTACAATAAATACACTTATTTAATGTTAGAGTAACACATGCACTTGTTCAGTATTTGTCTTTCAACTTTATTGAAAATTTGACATATGTGGTTGTCTCACAAACTAAAAATGTAGAAAATTGTATTTTAATCTTACATGACTTTTTGGCATGTCATCTTAAACAGAAGGTCATTGTTTTCTATATGCATTGTTGGCACGACAGGAAAACAAATAATAATAAAACAATTGCGTTTACACATTTCCTTATTTGTTTTTAAATTAATGTGAATGATAATGCTATAATTCATTTCATTTTGAAGCATTCACACTTAAAACAGGTTATTTGTGGACATGAACGACACTCGAAGACCTAATCACATAGACGTGTTTTGATTGCGAGCTTATTTGCTAACACTATTTCAACTTAACGAATCACGGATTTTTCATTTTTATATTGATTTTCATCTTTATTCTTTAAAAGTAAAAGAAGTGAACTTTTGTTTCATGTCTTCTTAATGATGATCTTTTGAAATGAAAATCCTGCAGGATTCATAATTATTTCAGCATAAATGCAAAACAAATGTTATTTTTCAAAACATTTCTGTAAAACTGTTCATACTTTGACAGACAAATGTATCGTCTATGTATAGAATTAAACAAGGAAGCAAATGAGAAATGACATTTAATAATTAACCAATAACGACTAGAGCTATCTACATATGCTACATGATAAGCAAGATCAGTATGAAATATGGCTTAGCTAACCTTTGATATTTCCATTCGGTATATTTAATGCACTTTCGGGAACTATGTTAAAATACAAATAATGTAGATGCTAATGGGACCACTTCCAAAATGTTAGATTTCTTTAATTTAAAGGATCACCAACGCGTACACAGTTGCGTATTTAAAAAGCAGAGGCATTGTACTTCAATCACTTTTTTATTCAATAAAGAAATATTTTACTAGCACAAATGTTATATCAACATATGAATAATATATTCACAGATTTGTTAACTATAATTTCCTGAAATCATCTTGGGAAAATCTTGCAAAGAAATATAATAGAAGAAAATTGACCGTGATATATTAAAACGTCTACCTTTAAGGGACTGTGATCACATCATTAAGTAAATAACAATGATAATGACTGTGTATTTGCATGAAAGAAACAACTATAAATATATATGCTACCTTGGTATATAATCTTACAGAAACACGTCACAAACACCTGCTATAGCAGGAAAAGAAAACCAATTAAGACACCATTAATTTCAGGTTGGTTTTATAAGGATTAGTAGAAAAAATGTTGGCTGCATGTTTAATTTTGCACCAGCAACTAAACAAATAGTAGTTTTTTAGTTTAGATAAATTGCCTCCTTCCCAACCTTACCTCTTTAAAAAATGTCGAATATCGATCTTTCAGTTAGATCTAGATGTTCGATCTATTTATATGTGAACCTTTGTCGATCGATGTTTATCTTTTTGAGTCATTCACTTTCAAATTCTTCACTCGTTTTTGGTAAAGAAACAAACTTGTATGTATTCATTTACTCAGACGTCTTATACATTTGTGGTTATCTAATATATATATTCAAAGGGGAAATATTACTTGTCGGGTCACCTGCATACTGCTAATGAATTTGCAAATACAGAAATACCTGTTCATGCGACCAACAGCTAAGAACACCCTGTCATTGAAATTATTTATGTGTGAAGTTAACCTGCAATAGGACATCATAAGCATTAATAGTTATAGTTTGAAGACTTTCCATTTGTCGTTTCTTTAAAATCTAATTTATGAATCTTAATACAGATTCGATTGTAGGAACTCGATAACAAAAGTTGATCTGTTATGTTCCGTTTACTGACTCCGGTTACAAATTCAACGTAATTCATACAAAATGAGTATTTAATAACAGCTAAGCATGTGTTAAGAACAGCATGTGAATCATAAGCAAAACCGCCCACCTCAATGTGCTTAATACATTAAGTATTTCAACTGTCAAGTGTTCATCTCTACATCAGTTGTTTGTAATAATTACATACACTACACCCAGTATTAACATCTGACATCTCTATATACGCTATACAATAAAAACCGACACATGGTATTGCTTAAATGAAACAAATATTTGTTACCTTCAATTTATCTGGTGGTTGCGGGTGTAATAATAGACTTTGTACGCAAGCGATTGCTCCATCTAGACATTGCTTACGTGAGCATTTAGAGTAGATGGCTATTTTTGGTGCTCTGTTTGATTCAACTATATATGTATGAATGTACCCTTGTTAAAACTGCAAGACATTTATTTCTATATCAGCTTCAAATAATAAAATAAATTGCATAGCATAGTGAGAAATATAATATATATATATAATTATTCTACACTGATGTTGGTATATATAACCATTTCGCTGATTACCGGACAATCTTTGAATGCTCTAGAGCTCTAGCATCTACTTCATTATTGGTTAATGAGATCGCTAGTGACAATTTAATAAATGAGACGATTTTATCAATGTCCTGGGTGGGATCATATTGAATATGTGATATTATATTTATATTAACATTGAACGTCGGTAGACAGTGATCGAAAGAACCGCTGCGAACAGAATGTTGTACTTTGCTTTGGATTTATGATGTTTTTTATACAATGTATATGTGAACAAACAGGACTACTTGTATAGTACTTGTTTGTACGTGGCCAGTATAACAACATACTAGGAAGTGAAACAGAATGGAAAATACAAGTGCATTTGACTCTCTGACTATTACCAGGCCATTGGAGAATACGACCTATTCCAATATATCAGCTGAAGAGTTACTGATGGGACCTATCAACCCCCGGGAATGGTATAGATATGGATTCGAGTTCGAGTTATATGGCTATGTTCTACCGGCGATGGCAGTTGTTATACTTCTCATGAATGGGACAATGCTGAAAGTATTTGTCACCAACAAGTTATTGTCCCCTACCAATATTTTAATTGGAACGATCGCCTTGTTTGACATTCTGACTATCACAATACCATCGGTGCCATGGTTTTATGTATTCGGGTGGTTGCGGTATCACTACTATTTACCGTTCGACTGGTGTCGCATGTGGCATGATGTCATCGAGACAACGCCATCTACATCTCATGGCATCGCCATCGTGTTAAACGTCGTACTTGTAATACAGCGTTACGTCATAATTGCATTTCCGTACAATATTAAGTCCATATGTAGCCGACTAAACACGTGCATCTGTGTCGTTGTTGTCATAATAGCATTTTCGATGCCAGGGTTTTTCTCGTTTTTTGAATTTGAATACTTTCCTACTATGCTTCCCTCCGAATCAAACCCAAACGAGACCATGGTAGGCTGCCTTGTTGGAATATCTCCATGGATTAAACAATCTGGACTAAACCTATATATATCTGTAAGACTATATATTCGTGCCGCCACAGCACTGATATCATCTACAACGGCTACTGTCTTCTGCATCCTCACATTAAGGAAATGCAAGCAAATTTCCCTACGAAGGAAACATTTGACACAAAACGTCAGCAAGACGCAGAATATTGAAGCAAGACTCACCATGACAACCATTGCTATCATTGCTGCTTTCGTGATAACGGAGCTACCGTCGGTCATCATTATCACACTCGACGCTTTTACCAATATGTCAGGCATAGTCATTATACCAGGTAATCTTCTTTACACCATTACTGTTATAAATAATACATTTATTGCTTCTACGGGGGCAGTGAACTTTATTATTTATTTCTATTTTTGTGAAAAATTTCGGAGAGCTTGTTTTGCGTCATGGTGTTGTAAAGGCAAAAGGAACTTGTCTGTCGGACGACAACATAATACATTGAATACTCACCCTACAGAGACCGGACTTAGTAAACGTCCGTCGTCCTTGGAATATACATCAAGTAATTCAATTTCCGAAAATCCGACCATTAGCTCCTCGTGCGGAAGTTCAAATCTAGAACTTTCTTCTGTAACCGTTCATGTTTGAAGAAAATAATGTTTTCGAGATAAACCTCGGAAATAAACTGTTTAGATAGATACTTCTTGAATAGAAAACAATGAAACATGAAGATGGGTAAAGCCATGCTATGAATTCATCTTAGCTGATTGTGAATTGGTGAACGAATTATGCCAAATAATTTTCACTGATGATTTTATTTGTAACAGACTATTTATGTAATATTGTAATATGTTATATTATTCACTTTACGTACAGTCTCTGTATCATATTTAATGGCGAACTCCTGTTTCAAGCTTTACATATTCCAAAACTTTAAATATTTATAAACCTTAGATATGTTAGAACAGCGTGCATGCACAGAAATTATGCAACTGCTGCCGTCTCTTGTTGCAAAATACATTTATGTAAATTTCAAGTTTTGAATTGCCAAATTTTTCTTTTTTAATTA
>NW_018485795.1:0-10818 GCF_002113885.1 Mizuhopecten yessoensis | reverse complement strand
GATAACATAATACGTCCCCGTCTTCGACGGGCGTATCAAAAAAGACATTCAATAACATCGTTTCCATTAAGTTTTCTTACAAACAGTTAACTCTTTTCGACCT
This sequence comes from Mizuhopecten yessoensis, assembly GCF_002113885.1. Classification (NCBI taxonomy): domain Eukaryota; kingdom Metazoa; phylum Mollusca; class Bivalvia; order Pectinida; family Pectinidae; genus Mizuhopecten; species Mizuhopecten yessoensis. The sequence continues at coordinate 10,715 of NW_018485795.1, read as the reverse complement.
CATTTCAATCTCAAGCTTTGTTCAAATGCTCATTCGCCAAACATTTTTTTCAACAGTTTGTATCACCAAAACTTAAAACAGGAGATCACTGGATATGCACACAGTGGCAACTTATATTGTGTATTAGGCATATAGGACACACTACTCATACTGCGCATTTGACGCACGAAAAGTTTACAATTATAGCATGGTAGACACTGTAAAAAACTTGCATTGATTAGCTGTTATATGACTAAATTATATAACTCAACCTAGAGGTCGACCAGATGTAACGAGACACGGACAATTAAGGACATGGGCCTTCTCCAATCTTTCTGTAATTTCCGTAGCATCATACACGCGTTGGGTTTGAGTAAATAGAGAAATGTGTTTCATGTAGTTGTATTTGTGGATTCTCTATCTATTGTTTTGTTTAGTTATTTTTTCTGCATTTATTATACTCATGATTAATTGCTTCAAGGAGCACAGAGTTGTTTTTAAACATATTCGCTGTCCTCTATGATGATACGAAAATACAAATATTAACAAAAGGTTATTTTAACATAAACATTGTGAAGTCTTATAGACATTTACTTATGTTTAGTTTTTGTTATGCAACAAAAATTATACTTGACATCATAATGACAGCATGGAATTTTGGCACGGATGTCAAATGAGATTACATTTTTAAAACAAATATTGATATCAGGCCTTGATTTTTCAATGGTGTGTGATACCTTTTATCAATACACAAAAATTATTATTACTGAAGCAGACAATATGCAATTGATTAAATATGAATAGATCACAACAAAACTGTCTACAGTAGCATGTCAATGCATTCCAGACGCTTACTCTTTTGACAACAGGTGAAGTAGAAAATCAATAGCACCTAGTTTGTTGTGAGAATTAATGATATCAAGAATTTCATGAGCTTTATACAAATTAAAACAAAATACCATTAAAGTATTCTTACTCATGATTGTAAATAATTTCTTACTACACTCAGACTAAACTTAGAAAGCGCTATTTGGACTGTTTTGACACTTTCGCGCAAACAACAAACAGCTAATTTGGTAAAGATAATTGAAAAGTATATTTGGCAAATAAGATAGAGCAATAGCCCATTAAAACATTCAACAAACGTGTATAAAAAACGACCGAATTGAACGTCCTTGTTTTTAATCATTAAAATTTGTATTCATGCTATAAATATGGATTAATAGACGAGTAACAATTAGAAAGTGTTGTAAAGACGAATAAACATTAGTACATGCAAATCACAATTTTGTACACATATCACATACGCATGTTCAGTTCTGAAACAAGGTAGTTCGAGAACGTATGGTAATAGGGTATGGGGTCATTTTCCATCCGCCTCCCTTCACTGACGGCATATTGTACCGCTGCAGCAAAGCATTCTCGGCATTATGCACGTCCATACCAGGACCGTATGGCTTTGTGGACGTGCATCGCGACCCTGAAGACCCACTACATATTTCATCCGAGTCGTCGTCAGAAGAATTAGAATTGTCTGAGGATACTCCACGAAACCTGACGCTGTCTGTCAACCATACGAACTGATCTGTGCCTTTGACTTTAGCCTGTTCCAGTAGATGTTTCATTCGCCGTTGTTCGTAAAGATGAGCGCGAGTAGATTGGGCGATGAGAGGAGCAGAACATTCTTGGTCTTCTTTGGGAGGATCCTTGAAGAATCGTATTCTGGGAGGTTTCGGTTTTACTTTTTCTGGTTTTTTGTTGACTGCTCGTAGTAGTTCTAGTCTCTCACACCAGGTGAGACCCGCGGCATCAGGAGGAAAATCAGGCTCGACCTGGTGAAGATGAAATGAAATATAATATGAACACTAGAACAATTTATATATGAAACATATTAATCTATATCCACTCTAATTATATTAAATAGGCATTTTAAACACACAAAAAAGCAGAAACGAATGCAAAAGCCTAAGTAAATTTCTAGTGAAAAGTTGAAATCCATAAGAAACATAGAAAAACAGAAAATCGTTATATCATATATAGAAAATCTGTGTATTTTAATATTTATTGCAGCTACATGTCAAAACGCACACATCAAAACAATCACAAACATATTATTATAAATTTGAAAAAAAGGACATCTAGATTAAAGAAAATCCAACCTTAAAGTAGTTGTATATATCTATTTTGATAATAATTAACTAATGATTAAGAGAACTACATTGGTATTACAAACGCTCACGATGTAACTAGCACATACATATAACTGCGTTTACTAAAACAATATCAAGGTGGCAATCAAATAACAATAATAGTAGATTTGAGAACATTGCATTCCAAATCAATCTTGATTACGGTTGAAAAATCATTGTGTCTACTGATCAAACGTATGCTGGTTTGTATTACATCAATTCATAAATACTAGCAAAAGCCTGGTTTGAATGGGGCATATTTGAGAGAAATGCATGTATAACCTGACAATACGCAATAGAAAGAAGACAGAGTAATGCATAAGTATATCAAGTGATTGTACGCTGCGCAGATGATAGAATAGTACATGTATCATGTAACAGTATGATGTGCAAGGGGGAGGGGGACATCAGCATTGATCTACAATAGGGTTGTACAGGTGTTAGCACAACAGAAAGAGAAATATAAGGTATACACATATAATGACAACAGGAACATAAGAGAAAGCAGAGTTATTCGAGAACAAAATATGACAAACAATATTGTGTATACAACGAACAATATATAAAACAAAGTGAAAAAGGTTGTAGTTGACAGATGAACACAGGTGACATTTGATAAAATCAGTAAGACATAAGATATGAGTAAGTGTTAACATGAACAATTAATAAACAGAAAATTATTCTTGTACCTCATTCATGTTCAAGCAAATTTAAAGAAAATAAAAATACATGATCTGGGATTCCCATGATATGAACTTTTCCACATGAGCCGTTAATTTGAAACATTTTACAGGATTATAATTCAAGAAATGGAAATTACAAAAATTCCCCAAGAGATAATTTGAATCGATTATGTCATGAAAAAATGAACGATATATAAGTTTCAGGTTGCACTTTTGGAAAGGAATGGTACTGAAGAATGTGTTATCATACAACATGGTACTTTAGAGAAAGCTGCGACGGGAAACACAGAGGGTGGGATCGGGTGCAAAAATACCTTGATGATTCAATACAATAAATGATCATTTCTTGAGAGGATCGTAGCGAGCGGCAAGGCTCACATAAGCTCGTCCTGCAGAATCAAACCACATCTGAAAAGCAGGCATCATGATTGTCAATAAAACACACAAACATATTAAGAAAACAAATCAAATCATCTAAACACAGCAAACATGAGAATGAAAAAAAATGTGAAATTTAAGATTTGTATGTGGATGTTGACTCTTATCTCTTATTGGAAACAATTCAAAAGTTCTAATATAAGTCAGAAGACAATTATATATTACTCATAAGTTGAATTTTATCCACATATGCTTCAAATGCATTCATAAAGTATACAAGTATCAATTCGATGATATATCTCACTATCTTCATAAAGTTGAGCAGCTAGATATCATGTGAAAATAAAGTGTATTGGGATCAAATTAAAAGCAACTACCGACTCATTAAAATACAAAAACTGATCTACTTTGAAGTTGTACTAAAATGTATAGCTCTGTTTACATACACAATACTTTCAAATTGTTCCTGAAAGTTTGCTAAATGTTCTCGCATGCAGTTAGGCTTACAACGTAGACAAAAACCCAGTATGTTTAGTATATTACTTTTCCACAAAGCTGCGATAAAAATGGAAATTATAAACAAACATTTTTTTTTATGAGAGGTTTAATTTGAAGTAATAAACAATTGAGAGAAATTAATTTGCAAAGAGCGTTATGTTACGTTTGTCTGAGGGCAAAATAAATTAAATGAAATATTTAATCTTCCAACTAATTGTATTATCATAGAACCATATTAAAACATGCATTGGCAAACACTCGTGATGGAGTAAACAGTATGTGCACATGGAGATCCGTTAATCGTAACAATCGCTACAGTGTAGAGCAGGTATGCAACATTTGTTTTAAAATACGACAAGTACATGTGACCATATGACTAAAGAGGTGGAAAATCGCACTCCTTGTCTGTGCATATCAATATTACATTCCATTGTGTGATATTCACGAAGTCACTCGTGCTTGTCAACCAATCTCGTGCAGATAGGACTATGTCTATATCTATGTGCCAATTATACCCTTTCACTACTGAGAATATTGAAGAAAGGAAACTCTCAGCCAGGAGCTTACTGATGATTTCGTTGCAGTCCGTAACTTCGATGTTCTCATGATAAAAGTGTAATGCAATTTCTCTCATTTCTTGCTTTACAAAGACCAGCTGATTGGTAAAATATACTAACTGTAAATATGTTATGTGGGTTTTTTATTATGAGACAAGACGTGGCCCAAAATAAACAAAAACAGTAAATTATACATTTTATCATAAATGCTGTACAGTAAGAGTGCCCATAGTAAACAATCGGAATATTACGCATATAGAAATGAGAGAAAATCACCCAATGTATTGTGAGGCTGTGAGGTTATAAAATAAGGTATACATTTATTTCTGTGCATTTCTTAATGGATTATGACATTTTGCGGATTGGGAACAAACTGTGTACCCCATCTCTAGGTGTAAGGGAATCGGAGTTGACCTCTTGAGATGTTGCGTTGATTCCCACGCTGTTGTTTTCCCTCAGAATATACTCAGCAACCCGCTTCATACTTTCAGAGCTCTCGATTGTGGAAATGCTTACAGCATTTCCAGGCTTTGTCTCGTTTGTATATTCTTCCGGTTCCTCTGTCCAGTAATTCAATCCAGGACTAACAGACTCCCCACGAAGGCTATTAGGCAGATCGCTCCGATCTGACCGTACCACTCTGGCAGAATAGGCATTTCTGTTATTGGCCGCGTTTTCAGATTTGCGCAAGGCACTTGCACGTGTTTTCTTTCCTTTGATGTATCCAGCAAATCTACTTCTTAAATTTTTTGTACAGAACAATTTACTTGTCTTCTCGTAAGAGGCGCTTGATGATTTTTTTTCCGGAAGAACTGTACCTTCGTGACTCTTTTGTTGCATTGACTCTTCCTTAAATTTTGCTTGATCACTAAGATTTATATCTGCTGCGACAAGCATACCGTTCTTCGATTTGATAACGGGAAAATCTACCTTGCCCGCGTCTTCTTTATTTAAAATCAGTTTCATCTTTGGCTTGTAGTCGACGTTTGGATCTATCACTTTGACATAACCTCTGAACGGAGATGAAACCATTGTTTCTCGCCGACTGTCCTTTCGGTGCACAGGCGAGGAAGTCGAAGGGTTCCAAAGAATAGGTTTGGCAGTTTTCAGTATAATAGGCGGTCCTTCCAAAACAGATTCCGACGGGAACAGATGAAATGTGCAGGACGGTTCTAATGTTTCGTTCAACCGAACTTTCATTTCTGCTCCAAGGCAGGTTGTTGATAGTCTGCTTAAGCTTATATCACTTTTGTTGTCCATATTGTCTGGGGAGAAGGACACATCAGGTGTCATGGGATATTCGCAGATATAACCCTGGCAATTGTGAAAATAACACTAACGTTTATAACACCTATTAGAAAGAAATTACTACTTTGAATACTTACAAATATGATCAATTTCACATAAAACTGGGCAATCAATATTAAATTATACATTAGTATTATGTTAATGCAATTACCTGTTACACCTGTTATCTCCCCTTTTGCCTATCATTTGAAGTAAAGCTACAACTCACTCCAGAACTTATTAAAAAATATGTTAATACATTGATTTTGGTAAGCTTAACCAGAAAATCTAAACAAAATGAAAAATAAGGCCTTTTTTATGCCTTCTAAATAAATGCGATTATTCTCAATTCCACAATTAAAATATCATGTGATATCTACTGTGCAGCAATGGAATAATGGACGACTCTCAGAACACACAATTCACACTATGCTGTATCACAATGATTATATTGTAAGGACCCAATCACCATTTCCTTTTATACCAAAGCAAACAGAAGGCCAATACTTCCATAGGGAGGAAAACACTTTTAACTTGCTGCAAATAACCCATCACCAGTGCGAAAAACGTAAATCGAAATATAAAATTAATTTCTAACTAGAACTTGACGTTTCAGACGAGCAGTGACGATCGGTTTCTGAAAATTCACAATAAGGAAATCTTACAGTTAAACTATTGAACAATTTACATGAAAAAGTAAATGGTAGCGTTTCACTTCAAATATAAAAATTTCAAAAATATCCTGTAATCAATGACCAACACAGCATTCTACATAACACTACTAAAACATGCAGGAAATACAGCAGATAGGCTATTTGGCAAAACGTTATAAAATTATTCCAAAAAAGGAATATTTTTATCACTTTGATCATAAACCGAATAATACATCATCGCACTATACATGCATCATTTCATGTAATCACCTATGTTATATTACAATGAAACGTTAACACATATGAAGCCATGCATTTCCATTATTTACAAATATAATCAAAGAATAACTACAGATGTAGACAGCTCAGAAGCCAAACAAATCACATCTATGTAATAGATGTAAGCGTCATCGCTATAGAAATGAAAGATGCTAAGATGTAGACAGAAAGAGTATATACGGCCATGACTGAAGTATCAAGGCCTTGCATAAAAGAAAGAATATGTAAGTCTCAGGGTGCAGTTACACACAGGCTGACCAAGCCGTTACCGACACATACACTCCCCGATATAGACCACATGCTGAAGTGTTTATTATTGTTGATGTCATGTTGTCACATCAGTTAATTATAACATACAAACATGAACATTGTTTAATGATTGATTGCTCTTTGTATCATAATTAATATTACTACACATGCAAAATTTAATTGATACAATAATTCATACCATCTTTCCGTAGCACGAATAAAGTGCATGTGCATCTGATGTGCGGATCATCTCGTTAAGTTTTGATGGAATCATTAAAATAAAAACATAATAAATAATAAAGGCCCTACAAGACATGATCATCGATGTCAAACACTTGAATTTAACGAATGTTGATTAAGATTAATTAAGATATCCTATACGTTTAACTCCATCTATCTTCTAAAGATTATCAGCATTTCATGTCGTTTTAGAAAAACAATGCGAGTATTAGTAAAATACAGATACACATATATTTAAACTTTTCTTTATTTTTCTACTAATTTGTAACATTTGTTAAACCAGTTCGTATAATAATTTTGCAATATATATGATATTCACTCTGAAACATTGCATTACACCGTGGTTATTGCCTGCTAGTTTAGTTTGAAAGTACGATAACATTTTTTTAAAGTATATTAAAGTAAACGTAAGACATCCAAATAGCTTCTTCTGTCGGTATAATCATGACCCAAGTGAAGTGCGACATATGATCTTGTCTTGCAGTTAATAAATGTACGAATTTCGATTTATATTTATACTGCTGGTCTGCCCGTACCACATCTAATCTAGGGTGGATATACTCATATCTAATGTATAAAGTTGGTAAGGAATCATACTTCACTCTTAGACCTGGCAAAACTTCGACCATTTACAGAGAAACTTGTTGAAGGGCGTATTATAGTTCGACCTTTCACTGTGGACGGTCTGACATCCAGTATAACGTGTCCAAGAGTTCTAATATTGGTAAATGTGCTGAAGGGGCGTCGCTAAGGAAATTACAAGAGTTTGTGATGAAATGAATATCCCCGTTTGTATTTCTACATGGTGTACATGTTGCACAATGCATTGAGTATATGAGATCCTATAAAAACGTTATTGCTTTATTTCAATTAAATCAATGAAAATATTTAGTCATATTGATTTAATTCTGGTTGAAATATTTAGTCATATTGATTTAATTCTGGTTGATTTCTATCCAACTAAAATAGACATAAATACATTATTCAATTAAAACCTGTTCTTTTCTTCTCCTTTTTTCTGCATTAAAGTTAATCGTATCCTGGACATAGAAATCATATTCCTAATTTATTCTTCAAATTTTGCATATATGATACAAATAAAACATGCATCGAATGCATTCCGTGGTCGTGAACATGACATAGCGCAAGTGATACATGTATTGTGATCGTCATGCTAAGACCACTTGAAACGTGTAAAAAACGAAAGCTGATTTTATATCTCATTGATCAATTTACTATAACAGATCTCGATAATATTATTCGGTTAACTGTCGATTTAAATGAAGAATATTGTCTTCATTTATCCATCCTGACAAGCTAGAACAATACTTTTACGCTGACAAAGCTAAATAGTATTTCAGATGCTATACACAAAGTCCGATGGCTATATGAAATATGACATAACAAGGGACCGCAGGGGGCAGCATATTCTTTAGAAAACCAAAACAGGAGCAATTTAGGTTGATGTATATCAATGCTATTGCATTTATAGATGGAACGTAAACAACAGCAGTGGTTCTAGACAATTCTATAGTAAGATTGACCTGACCTTTGACAATTCACACTCAAAGTATACAAGATTTTGTGAGGACACCAAACGAGTTTGAGTTGTGTGATGTCAGTGTCTTGACATTTGATGAGCAATTTAGGGGGTTAAAAAGGGAAACAAATATAGTGAGATAGCATAACTGACAATTAACCAAATAATATTAACACTGTTAACATGTCGGTAGAATAATCATTCGGATTCTAAAAGCTGTTGACAATACAAAATAACTGCACACTAAGCATCATGAGTGATTCAAAATTATAGGAATTAAGAAATATGGTTGTTCTGTGCTCCGAAAGATGGAAATTTTACCTTTTCACATCTATGCTGGGAAGTTAAATGGTTCGAAAAAGAGTAACTATATAACCTGTCCACAATATGCATTTATTTCTGTGATAATGATATTGTTTGTATTATGTCGTTACAAAGGATCAGTAAACGAGGTGAAAAGATAACAGAATGTGTAAAGAAGATTTGGTAAATAATTATCCTAAGTGATATTTTAACATAAACCTTATCTAGAGTGTGGTATAACGCACATCAATAATTCACCCCATGCAACGACACAGATTTACATATTTTCTTCACCTTCTCTTTTAATTTATAAAGCCATTCTCTTCACATCAAGTCTGCATTATGAAACTGTTATAAAAATAGTTCATACTACATCACCAAATATGTATACCCAAGAGATGAATAGATTTCTCAATGTGGCGAAATACAAAAAAATGAGATGTGTCCTCCTTTAACACTGATCATCATATGGACGAGGAATTTCGGAAAATAGTATAAACAATACAGTGAAGAAATGCTAGGTTATATCACATTTAGCAAACTGATCCTTTTCAAATAAAATAAAATCGTTTATGTTATCACATATTATGTCCAAAGCAGTCAGCATCATACCAATAATATTTGTACGATATCGCTTTTATATATCCACAAAGACGTGCTTTTCATTTCTAAGGATACTCACTTGTTTTTCAGCCGCTACACAGGCAAGTGTATCTAGTGTTCTGGAGGTGCTGTTAGTCTGTACATGGTTGTCCGCTCCCGATTGTCTTGCTTGACTATGAAACACACATACATTTGGAAATCATGGTATGAATTAAAACAACAGTGTTTCGTAAATATAACAAATATCTAATATTTTTAATAGAGGTAACAGCATGGAAAATATAGAAATTCCCACAATCAGAACAACATCTGAGTATCTTTGTAAAATAGATCCCGTTTGATGTGCAAATATGCTCAAACTGTCGTCTGGCAACGCAATGAAACACTGAAGAAACATATTTTGTTTAAGGTTGATAGCAATACATTCGTATCTGTCGGCCATTATTGCATGCTACATGTAGCAATATGCTCAAAGACAAGGAGTTGTCACTCAAAAAAAGTGCAAGGGGAAACATTATTCTGGACAACAACAAAAACAATCACATGTCAAAGTTATTAGATCATAATTACCGGGTGTATAGGCATGTTCTTCCATGGTGTTCATTACGCAATTTTATTTCAAATCATTCCTTGTAATCAATACATGTGTTATATGTATGTGATCATAATCTACAGGTCACTACGTATAATGTAATCGGTAACTGTAACGAGATTCCACTGAAGCAAGGAGACTACAGACTGACAAAATATTCATTTAATTAATCGTTACAAATGCTGTTTTGATCGGCACGTACAGCGTATGTTACCATATCTAGCACAGTAGAACAAATAACATACGTTCATATATGCCGTCCATCTCTTCAACTACCCTCTGTATCTATCAGCTATTGTCCTTTTTATAACAGAACAATTGCATAAAAGGAGGTGTGGTTCGTTAGAATTTGCCCCAATATCGCAAACGTCGCAAACGTTCCGAACGTTCTACAGTGTAACTTTTGAGCACGTTCTCAATTGCAAAATCAGATTGAATTTAGGCCTTATATCATCAAATAAAAAACATCTTTATCCATTCAAAACAGTACCGCTATATTTGAAACATCGAAAGAAGTAACAATATTTGAATAAAAAGAAAACATAAAATATACGTAATTTAGAAGAATGGTGACGTTTAGGGATGTTCAATGTTGGGACGATTAACGGGTTTGAACGTGTTCATCAAAGGTTCATGACACAATTACATGGATACAACTATATATCTTTGAAAGAGATATAGATAA
>NW_018485794.1:0-10569 GCF_002113885.1 Mizuhopecten yessoensis | reverse complement strand
ATAGGCTAGCTAGAATAATGCAGCGCAGTATACATCTCAACAGCTATTCGTCGTAGGACATTCGCATTGACATAAACCCCGGCCGCCTGCGTGGAAGGCCAGAATGTTAACCACTCGACCAATCCGCCCATATAGGCCCCAACAAATTAGTTAAATGCATACAGAAATTCCCAAATATAAATATTTTTCTCAAAAGAACTTAACAAATCTTAAACAAGGAGGTGAAGGCATCAGCGCTATAATAAAAGTCGCCAAATTTACAGTAAATCAATCCATCTTTTCCATCATTCCAAATCTGCGGAAGCAAGCAATTAACCTGTCAAGCAAATCCACCTGAATGAAGGACCGCAAAACAAAAGACTTTTAAAGTCTCTAGTAAATCATGATGCTTGGAGACCATACTCTAGAATATTAACAGTTGAGGCTAGGATGTTCATACTGAAGAAGAAGCGTTAACAGACTTGATATAAAAATATATAGATCATTATTCTATCCATTGCGTCAATGCCAAAATAAGAATTTAAAACAGGAATATGGTAGAATTCATTATTTGGATTTAGAAATGAAAAAAAAAAATCTCAGTAGAACAGATCTATTAAGATATATTAAATTCACTGTTTTTGTTATTATGTCTTGTATAATATCAGGTTCATATTAAATAAAAAATAAAATACAGAAAGTTCGGCAGATTGTGCAAAGTTCGTCGGTATTGAAATACTGGCAGTGAAAAGGGGTCTTCATTCCAAGCCAACAGAAATTGTTGCTAACAATGAATCATGATAACAATTTATCTTCTGTGTATATTTTCCTAATAGCACTGTGATATAGTATGAAATTACAGATACATTTCTTAAAATACAAAAACGAAATATTTATTCTTTGTCGCCAACGGAAGAATTAATGGAATATGTCCGTGATGGTTCAGTGGTATAGGCGTCTAACCGTCCACGATCACTAGACCTCTACCACTAGATCGCGCGTTCCAAGATTATGTGGAGCAGTCGCCAGTTACTGGCTGCAGGTGGGTGGCTTTTCCTCGGGTACTACGGCTTTCCTACATCAGGAAACCTGGCCCGTCCTTAAATAACCATAGCTTTGAATATGACATAAAACACAAACAAACAAACAAAAGTTATCAAAATACCTTTAGTTGTGTTGCGTTACAATTTGTTATCTCAAAAAGTCTAACTTTCAAGAAAGAAAGAAAATATAACATTGCGGATTTCAACAAAGCATGCTTTCGTTCAATACAGCTTCAGCCAAATGTCAAACGTCTAATATTGATGAAGACCGTAACAGCACATGCTGTGATATATATGAGAAATCCTCGCCATGTTGATTAGGGCTACAGCACGTGCCTTTGGTTATATCTGTATTTTGTCTAGCAACGTCCCCGATTACTCAAAATATGCTGTTTTTATTGTTCAAATGAGAAAGCAAAATATGCCGACGTGTCAACACTCAAGGACAAATTTGAGACTCAAGTCGACATGATATTTAATAAATAGGTACCGCAGAGCTGCCAGCACATGCAGTAAAAAGATGTCATAGGCCCTTATAAACCTGTGAATGAAAGCTGAGCTCACAGTGAAAGTTACGAAGCGTTTATAATCGACCTCAGCAAAATATATCTGTAACCCACGGTGTAAGCCATTGTGTTAACGTTTTAATGATAGGAAACACCATTATTCATGGTTCCATATTCAGGATGGTGGATGAAATAGTGTTTTAGATGGTATGTGTGCTTTGTTTGCAATGTGATATTAAAGGGAACGAAAATTGAAATACATTTCAAATGAAATATTTGATTATATTTAACCAGTGTAAGTCAAAAATCAGATATAGTAAAACAAAGTAAAACGTAAAAAAAAAAAAAGTCAAATATTGAATATTTTGCCGGCGAGCATGATAAAAAATATATATTCTTTCCTGATTAAAATATGGAATAAATATGACGTTCTTGTCACTAGTAACAGCTGTAATATGAAGCTAGGGGAGCACTATGTAACGGTTATTTATCTAGTGTGTAATGTGTAATACGTTTTTACATCACATGATGAGGTGAAGTAATCAAGCTCAAAATGTTTCAGCACGAAACATGACTTTTGCTCCATAGGAACAAATTTGATATATTAAGAATCAGGGGCAGTTTTTGTTAATAAAGTTGCGTATTTCGCCAATAGAGAATCCTTGGTGAATAGCATGGAATGATTACTTGTATGATAGCTGAACTACTGATAGCTATACAATACATATTTGATAAAATTGATACACATCTTCTATAAATACACGAAAAAATTGAACAAAAAAATAATCTCATGATGTACGGACGTGACATTACTTGGATACGACTTAGTTTTGAATGGCGAGTGTCATCGATGAGCACAAGACGCTTACCCTTCCGGAACACCTAGTCTTTGTTCTTTTTTAAAACCTCCATGTAAGTCTTTCCTTTTGTGCTTATATTGCCCTAGTGATATCGATTTTGAGTTCGAATTATTATTTTGTTCGCTCTTCAGCATTGTCATGTTTTGTTTTGGTTTTGGGGTTTTCATTAGAACTACAGATGATGCATGTAATTTATCAACGCATTCAATGGTGGTTATATTTGTGAAATTAATTGATAGGATGTACCGTAGGCAAACAAACTTCGAAATTACTTTTCGGTTATGAGTTGTTAAAGGAAAAGTGCAACCGAAATTCAGCACTATGATGTGTTGATAGGTTGAACTGTCAATTATAACAGTATAAATATGTATTTTCTGATGAAAGCAGTGACAGTTCTTCCAGTTTCTCTTCAATCAAGTCCAGCTGGTGTTATTTCACTGCTCGTTAATCCAATCGATATTTACTTTGTCATGAGGGAAGGTGATGCTCTATGTATTTATACAACATGATTCTAGGAGAGCATTACTATCTTTGTAACCATGTATGATCAATATACGGCACCAATGTTTTAATTGATTCTATGATACAAATTTAAGTCTATGGAAATGAAAACAAACGATAACAATGGAAGGAATCAGAAGTAAGGAAAATCTTGAAATACCATTGAATAACATGGGAGTTCAGGTAAATAATTTGATAACAGTTTTAAGCTTTGCTATTACATGGAATGTGATACACAGAGAGGTATCCGTATGTGTTTATATTATTTGTTTTATAGCAAAGGACAGCCTCAGTTTCTTACTAGAGATAATTCCATTGAAAATCAAAAGCACTCAGCTTCAGCTTGTCAAACCCAGTGCAAGCTTAATATATAGTCAACGCCCTCATGTCTCGTGTAGAGATCTCTGCCTCCTTTGGAATATAACCCATATATCCCTACATTGAGCTTTGCAAAATTTGTACTCCCAGTAGAACCGATTTGGTATGGCGTCTACTGCAACTGCCCGTCTAATAAGGTGAAAGCGTTTATAGACTTAATAAAATATTAAGTATGACGCCAGCATAACAATGGAAAATTGAACAAAATCCTCTTGCGAAATTGAAATTGTTCGAAGATCATTATATTATTCTGCAATGTGTTCTTGCAAGATCGTTTAAATTTCAATAGGGCCTTGGTCTCAAAACAATCCTTGTCGAGATTGTATGTTTATGTTCAAACAGTGGCCATATTTAGAGCATATAGAAAAGCTTTATACTGTTAACAGTGATATTCTTGTACGACATAGTTTAAATATTCAAACTGCTAATTATATTTATAAAATAATGTTCTGGGCCGTATTCATGAAACCGTTATCATGCTTAAAGTCCCAATTCTGTGCTTAATCCCATTATTTTTTTCTTCCATGAATAAAAAATAAATGTACATGGTATGTATATATTTGTTAAAGAAATGGAAGAATGTTGGAGAGACCAAAAGCTGAATTATGGTCGATGTTCACACTTGTCTTTTTGAAAGTGTTATATTATTAAAGCGCTTCACAATAATTACGCTTGAGCACAGAATGCATGCTTGTGCACGAGAACGGTCTATATAAGGAATCCTATGTGTATTCACCCTGTCGCTTATTGAAAACGGGAACCATTAATTGGTGTTTTTTATGGAAGTTCCTGATGTTCTGTCTTTGTATTGGTGTCTCATGCCTTTCTATTGTTGTTCTTTTGTTTGTCTTAGTGTCCGAATTCCGTACACATATAGATATTGCGCTAAATTTTCAGTGCGCTTATTGAATTTCACGCATGTTGTTTTCTATTGAAGATATTATGGGTGCGCCAATTCCTAAAAACATAAATGGTTTTACGCACATCCTTCTCTCGCTTCAATTTGACTTGGATTTTTTGGTCCCAAACATCATCGCTGAGTCCTAATAAAAACCAACAGCTGTATGATTTAGTTTAATTCATTTTCGGCATCCTGTATCTACTATCAAATTGTAAATATACCAACACCTGTGCCCGTCATACGTCTATGTTTCAAGATACAAGGTGGTCGAGTATGCTGGAGGATTTCTTGTTCACCGTGTAATCCCGTTTTGATAGTGGCACTATTTAAAATATTCACGTTTAAAAACCAACTATTACATTTGGAAATAGTCATTATTTCTTAAAAAAAAAAAATTATTTAAACCAAGGGATATTAGGTACATCCCTTTTTGTTTTAATAATAGGTGTAACCAATTTGGTTTTACAACTTTTTGGTACCTAGCATCACCGATTAGTCCTAGAAAGACAGAACTGCTGCCTGGTTCAGTGTTTTATTTTCATAATGTATCTACGACCTAAATCTAATGTGTTTGTATGACATTCATCTTTGACCAACATGACCGATATATATATATCAACCTTTTGAACCATATTGTGTTTTCACAGAGATTTGTGCGACACTACATCTGTACTTAGCGTATTTGTATTAAGGCCAAACCTTTTTAAAATGATGTTCTTTAATATCACAGATCATGGTTAATCTTAACTGCAGAGGGGAAATGATTATTGCCCTATGCAATGACATATTCCGGTAAATAGTTTTTTGTCTTAAAAGGAAAAGTGAACTACAACCTTCGTTCATATTTTGTCCCTGATTTATCGGGTTTTTCTTCTTGATTTGCTCAGTTTTGACATTGTTAGGTAGTGAATATCGTTCAACAGTTGTATAAATGATCTTATAACTGAGAAAAAATTCAAGCAAAGGAATTCTATGGGATTTTGAGATGTATGAGATATTTCATGCTAGTTAGACAAAACCATAGCTATCGTTTTCAAAACTCAAATTATGCGTTCAAACTCGTCTTTTTCACAGAGATATGATATAGTTATGTGAATGGTTACAAGCCCTGACAATGTTTTATTAAATTGAATTAAATTTCAAAAAAGTAATAACTGCGAAACAACAGTCCATGTATAAAATTCAGTCCATTTAAATTATTAACAGTTTTGAGGGCCCAAAATCATTTTGTTAGTTGCGTAAAAGAGGCATTTAAATGGACTTAATCAAGTGGAGATGGATTGGTTTTCAAAATTTATTTTGCAAAAAAAGCGCACATCTGTTTGAAACATAACTGCATTACCTTTTTAACCACACTTTATTATTTTGGTCATAATAAGAACAAAACGTGCATTGAAGAACAATGAACACACTTCGTTTGGATATCTACGATTTTTTATTTGTTTTTAAGATACTCAGTTTCATTAATGTTTATCATAAATTCGATTAAATAACATTGGCGTCTTTCAGTTAGGTCTAACTGATCTTTGCGCGATTCTTTTTTACATACAAACATACCATCATAAAAATATGAGTGACAATTCTTTATTTTACAAAGAGTTATTAAGACAGCAAACAATACAAATCGTAAACTCACAAGCGACATTGATTTCACTACCATAAAATGTCTTTCCTCAGTAGAAACATACTTGCCCCTGCCCCTTCTCCTAACCACCCCAATACCCCTGCAAATGAAGTACGCATGAAATAAGTAAATGGATACTCCCGTGCATATTCTTGATGTCTAAAATTTCTTGATAATTAGTTGATGAATACATTATGTAGCTGGTGCTTGCTATACATAAAGCTACAATATGGACGTAATAATGACCTATGACCTGCTTGAGACGGGGGATAATATGACGGATGCCATTATGACTTATGACCTACGTTTTTGGATAGATTTGAGTGCTGCCACATGTGCTGCAGGTAACTCGTATGCTTATTTTTTAATGATAAATGATGCATTATATATTACTGTTTGTTGCAACGACCTACAGTTCGTCTTTTAGTCTTGTAAAATGATGCTGTGATACTTCTTTATGATTTTTTTATTTTTCGCATCATGCCCTTCGGGGTCGACGAGGCTGGAATTAATAAATAAAATGGTTTTTCGTTAACAACAAAAATCGTTCAAACAACTTTGTTTTCATGAAAAACATTGTTATGGGGAGTAATAAAATAACATCGTTTGAAAGATGACGTTTGTAGACCTTTCATGAGTAATGGATATTATTGAATGAGTCATTACCTTCACTATTACGTAAAGAAAAAACTCCTTGTAAATGATTCTTGAATTATAGAGTTGCAGATTTTCCATTTAGGACTAGATGCTCCAGAGACGCTTCATACACGCTGTCGTAAAGTGGTACTTTTTATATTTCCATAATGTGATTATAATCGACAAAACTTCGTCGGTAGTTTATTGTCAACAGAATATGCCGGGCTTAGTTTTTTTATCGTCACAATCTTCTTTCGCTCTCCCTGGAGAAGTCCATTATCCATTCATATATCAATTTATACGCTGTATATAGGTAATATCCCGGAGCCATAATTGGTCGTAAATAACAAATTTAGACAGAAACAAACGATTACAGTAATTTACATAACTTGGTACGAAGCAATGGCTTGCTTCTAATATCATTATTTCCGTTATAGATTTCGACTGCTGACGGATAATCTTACAAAAAAAGGGTTTCGAGAGACGCAGGTTAACGACAACTCCGGGCAGGTTTCATTGTGATACGGAGTTGTTGTTCCGTTATCCCTTCCCCGGGGATGGCTTGGAGGATGTGACAATTCTTTGAATGTAACTAGATTTACATGGCGGTTGTCGTCGATGAAGCAAAGACGCTTATTCTTCCGGAACACTGGTCCGATTCTTTATCTTTTTAAACGTTACAATGTAAAACTTTAATTTGTGCAAATTTTACATTTTTACACCTACATTTGCATCTTTATCGATTTTCAGTTCATATCGCTGTTTAATTAACACTTCCGTCTTTTGTATTGTTTCATTTTCGTTTTCTTTCATTCTTTTATCTTCTGTCCCTGCTTTCTTACTTATTTTTAAACAGAATTTAAAAGATTTCCTCGTATTTGTTAATCCAAACGAGAATCTTGTTTGAAATAACGGTCCATCACACCATCACAGTGGGACATATATACCCCTTTAGCGTTATAATCAAACCATTGAAAAGGAAAAGGACAGCAACAATACTCCCCTACCCTTTTATTCTTTTACACGCCATTACCAAGCTGTCATTTAGGACGTTGCTCATTCACAACCAAATTAACCCTGCACTTTAGCGCACGGAAAATTATCCGACTACAGGACCTAATGATATTATCTCATTAATATATCGACAGAGGTTACAGATTTTACATTTGCTATCAAGATTAGATTTTTAGTTTTTAAAAGTTCTTCAGGAAAGACCCATCAATGCTTTTTATACCGAACTGTTCTTCACCAACACATATATTAAGGGTACCTATAGAACACCCCTTTGAGACACCTGGATTCTTCTCCAGATCTTTTTATGGACCTAATACATTTTCTTTTGATTTTCTTCGATGTGTCAAAGACGATTTGCGACTACTCCGTGGTGAGGACTATTCTTGTTTATTAATGATATGGTGTGCTTTTTTTGCCCGCTAGGGTTGTGATATATTTTATGCTCTCGTGATGAAACATTTGTTGTGTGTTTGCCCTTCAGATTTTATACCTGCAAAAAGAGCATGTTCCATGAGGGGGTGCCTTCTATCACGAGATTTAATTCTGCACTATCAAATAATCGTTCATCCTGAATTCGATTCAAGATCAATCAACTTCGGGAAGTGTTAAGGAGGATGAGAGAATGCCACGCCATGTAAAATGATATGACAATAGCTTCTCTTTGTCCGGAACTCACCTAATCACCTAGCTTGTTTCCTAATCCTTCTGATGCTTCTGTTTTATATAGCGTACATCGATCAGTCATAAAATAAAATAAAAAGTTTTGCACCAATTATTCCTAGATTATTGCGATCAAACTCGGGCCCTTCAATTAAGTGGAGATCACGCCAGCGTCGGAGCGACGCATTAAGTAGCGTTTGTATGTTCTTTGTATCTAAGAGCGCAAGTTGTAGTGAGCTACCTTCTTGTCAATTCTGTTGAGTGTTATTCGATGAATGATGTATGTTATAAAAAAAAACGAGTAAATTAGTAGTTATGTACAATGTACTTGCGGATGTCACGTGATCACTGTATGTAGTGATATATATGTGCGTGAGGCATGTGTGGGGTATGTCGGTTAGTGACACGAGTTGTTACTTAGCTTTACGGATACAAAATGTGCAAGTGAATTGTGCATGGATACGGGTTATTCCAATTATTTGATCTCCTTATAGAGCACCAAGACAGGCGTTCGTGTGCTATAATACTTTAAGACTCGCACACAAAAACAGTTAATCAGCAGGTGTTTCATACGATTGTAATCCCTCCCTAAAACTTCTGGTTGTCAAAAACAAACGCCTGTAGCGCTCTTATATGCCATTCAACACGCGAAAAAAAGCATTTTGAAGCCTTTATCAGGTATGTATCTATGCATCTAAACAGGTGTCACTAACGTTGCACTTTAAATATTAAAGCTATTAGCTCACAAGCCTAGTCGTGCTAGTCCTTTACATTGAAAAAGAACCCGGCTAAATTGTATACTATGGTTGCATGCTCAAATTAAATTCAAGCACGCAAGGTCAAGGTCGCCAGTGCTCCGTTTATTTCAGAACTAGTGTATTGGCCTAAGTCATTAGTTACGCCTGTGTCACTTACTTTGTAGCACTTCTTCATACTTTTCTTCCCGTTGGCAGAGAGTGCTATCTCTCGTAGTTCACAGTGAAGAGAAATGAAGGCTGTAACTTGAGCTGCGAAATCACTTGTGTCCAGTTTGAAGGATTAAGTAGCTAATAATAATAGGTATATACAACTTTTGATATTACATCTTTTGTAACACATACATTTGGACTACAGTGGTACATTCAGGGACGTTTGCTTCAGCATTTAGCAAAAGTACAGACTTGCTGTTCCATACAGGCTCGTACAATGTAAGACACTTGCGGGTTTTTTCGGCTAGTTCCTTTACATGTAATGACATAAACAGTTAATGATATTACAGCATTAGTATTTGAATTCATACTTCATTAAGTGCTTTTCAGATTAAATAATTCTATTCCAGTGCAATCAAAATGTAAGCAAATTCAATTCTAGTATTTTTACATTAAGTGCCATCCTGTTACTTTCGTTTGGATACACAATATAGCGAATGCGCACATAATCATCTGAGGTCCATGGTTCGAATCCTGGTCTGGCAGAGTTGCATTATACGATCAGAAGGTTTTTTTATCCGTAATTATTTCTCAAATTTATCGATTTATCAAAGCTTAAGTCACGTAGAAAAACCATTGTATAGTCACAGCTGTTGACAGAGGTGCAGAGTTCTTTAGTTAAACGAAAGCTAAAACTTGAGCGTTTGCACTGCATTTCATCTCATATGATACGCATGTATACAATTTGAAGCACGACCATATATCATGCACAAAATATTTAAAAAAAACACACACACCAAAGGGAACAAAAGATGTACTCAAATAGAACAATAATAGTAAACATGAGATATTCTCTTTATCTGACGACGAACAGGTGATCTGCAATATTCTCTTATAAACGTGCCGCTACCGCTACATACATGGAACTACATGGTTTTGTTTACTGTTGTCGACGGAGACCTGGCATTATTTCGAGTTGATTGTAGCAACAGGCCTTATTTACATTATGTCTATTTAGTCAATGAGATATCACACTATTGGGATTGGCCTATTATTTATTGGCACGCAATATATTGCATTCGGCTTGGTCTCCAATTACTGTCGTCTGCCCGGATCGTTTACACAAAATCACCCCTATTCCACAAACACTTGCCATGTTCATTCAAGTGAAGGTAATGTACATCTTTCTAATTCAAACAACAAACAAGTGTTGTTTTACGATATTTTGTGCCAAGCAAGATTCTGTTTGGCACGGTTTCTATCTGCGTATTTGTCAGTTTGCATATTTACATCGTCACAACGCAACCACCGTGAAAACGGTAACAGTACGTTAGCGAAAGGTTAACATCATAACATAATTAAGCGTTATAATGTGAGAATTATATATAGTGATCTTTTCACTGTTTCCTAAGCAGTGGGAAAAAATTACATACATCCTGTAGTATTCTGCTTAGGACTATCGACTATTAGCACAATCTCCGTATGCCTTCCGGCTTCGGTCTGATTAGAATAGTATAGCTGACTAGCATGGTTGTGTAAAGTTTATCACACATACAGAA
>NW_018485793.1:0-10298 GCF_002113885.1 Mizuhopecten yessoensis | reverse complement strand
ATGTACCACAGGTAACCCATATAGGTATCACTGGTTACCTCTAAGAATCCAAGTATCATAGTAAACCACTTTACGAGTTATCAAAATTAACCTCAATGTGTGTCACAAGAAGCATCTATCCACAAGTGAAGGGGTTTCTATCTGGTGACCTCCACAATGAATAATATATATAGATAAGATCATGTTATGGCCAAGTTTCTCTGTTTGGACATTGTGGGGTTTGGAGCGTCGAGTATTGATGGTGTTTTGCTGCACAAACAAACGCTCTCTACTGCAGAGGTTTATTGAAAATCAATAGCGTGTAGTGATGGCTATATCATAACCTAGAAACATTCTACCATATATACAGTACTTATCGTAAAAGCTGCGGTAATATAATTTGTTAGATACCCACTGGTCATGCTACCAGTTGTCCTAAAGCGTGAGCTTCTAAAGTGTAAGCCTACTCGCTCTGTCGGCTTGTTTTGCTGAATGATTTGTGATGCTTTTAGGAAATGTATAACGGTATGATATGAAAATTATTGATACATCGTCATGTATCATATTTCATAACATGAAATTGTTTAAATGCTTTCAAGAAGTATAGGTAACCCAAATGAATAACCATTTTCATTATATTATATTTCAAAAAACAAAAATTTGAAAGAAATTTATTTGATTTGGTTTGATAATTATGAAATCATATGATTGGACATTCAAATGACCAAGATAGTCTAATGAAATTAATAATCTTTGAAACAACAATTTTGCACAGCCTTCAGAAACTGACCCGAGATTACCAAATCATATCCCTACAGTAACCATCCTATAATATCGAAACAGGATTAAACCATAGAAAAATATTGTCTTACCTAATGGTCACTGGATGGTCAATCGGTCAAGTAATCTCAATGACAAGTGGAGAGTATGGACAGTCGTTTAAACTGGACAGTGTCGGCTAATAATTATCCCAAAATCAGAACAAGTACTTCCCAAAGATTGAAAATTATCTAGATGGTGTTTTGAGCATGTAACAACACACTGTTTACTGACTGTAGATACACTAGGGCAGTCAGCCACATGTACTAACTCAATCTAGGGTCTGCTTCTGGGATGCCAGATTTGAATTTCCTACCCCAAACAATACTGAACCTATCTCATCATCCAGACATGGAATGGTCCATTCTTCAGACAGCTGTGTGCACTGCAGCACCTGCTATCCCCTGGTTGCTGGGGCAGTCCATGTGAGGGAGGCCTTTGGTTACAGCTGGTGCGATTTTCATGCAGAGCCAACAAATTTAGTTTCGTAACTTTCTACTGGGGAGATTTGACAATCAATTTTAATGTCATTATCAATATTTATGGGTCTAGCAGGAGACCAACAAAGGGGGAAGAGGCCGTTATATGTCCTACCCCATCAAAACATTATTGATTAAGTTTTAAAGTTGAGGATGAATAATTCAGGCCACCAAACCAGTTGATATTCGAGAGTATGCGACACCAGTATCTATGATCTTATCTTCATTGTATTTACATATCAACACCGATCAGTTTATTCATTAACAATTATTTCAAATGACATGTATTCACCTGGGATTACAATATTTATTCAAATTTCAAGTCTACATGTACCTGAAACATCATCCCATATCAAAAGATGGATTAGGATTTCTACATAAATGTATGTTGTCATTTCCCCATCTTCCTCCCCCACCTCGAAAAAATGAAAAAAAATCGTGGAAATATGAAATTTATTTTGTATTGAGCTCTTTTGCAGTGTAACTTTTCTGCAAAGATTTATATGTTAGAGTTTGTCTCTGATGATAATTTATGGCTCTTGATTGTTACAATCTACCTAGCTGTACAAATGAGTACCAATATATGTAAGTAAGTCTGCAATACTCTGGTGCGCATTTCATGACAGTCTTGAATACTTCTTTCACACAATAAGAACAACTGAATAAAAATTAGGAAAAGAATGATATCGAAAATTGATTATTCCATTTATTCAAAAACTTATCTATTTTTCCATTTCTTCTCGCTTAAAGCAGTGGGTCATGTCAAAACTGAATTAGCAACGAAACATGTATGTAATATGATGATTTTTCAAGTAGCGGAGGAAGTATTGATTAAATCTATTTATTTAAGAAATTTAAAAAAAAATCTAAGAACATGCCATTCCAATAAATATCAAAGTTACCGTTACCTATCCATTTATCTCCTAGAATAGTTAATTTTGATGGTTTTGTCATGTAAAGTAATATTATGTAACCAAAAGCTACACCGCTGAACTGGACTTCCTCTCCCTAGGAGAACAGACATAGCGCATATTAGTTATGAAATGCCCTAAGTATCATCTCTAAGGTCTATTTTTACAACAAAAGTGCTCCCGACAGACATAGAAAATATGCAAAGGTGATATTTCATTGCTGAAGGTATGATAGATTTATCTGTTCTACCTCCCATATTCTAGTCGTATGGAAACGCAACATTCCTCCAAAATTATTCTTGATAACATTTCAAACAGCAGAAATTGTTCCGATGGCCTTTCTAAGTGCAAGGAGTTTCTGGCTTTTGGAAGACATATACTGCACGGATTCTAAAATTAAACTGCAGACCTACTTGGGTGTTTATTGGTACCAGACAGCTATAGTGTTGATACAGGTCTGATGAAATCAACATCTAAACCTGTTGCTCCCTGAAATAGCAATCAACAAATGTAGATTTCACCTCTATATATACACATACACACACCTACTGAAAGCTGTTACATTCTTACAAGTCTAAAATCAATATTTAGAATCTAATTGCTCCTACACTATTTTACTTAATAAACGTCCCTATACATTCTACTGCCCCAATCTTTCTTTATAAGCTCTCAAATATTGAAAATAATAAACAATTTCAAAGATTTTGTAGATAAAATGAATTCCACCGGCAGAAAAATACAGTTAATAATTATATTCTTGTATTAAAAAGTCCGGATTTGCTTTTGTTTCATTTGCTTATTCAGCTAAGATTTAACAAGTTACTTATGTTGTAATCAGGCATTTTTTATAAAAAATTTTAATTTTCATTTTGCAAGAAAGATTTGACTTCATGAAGACCTTAATTAAAGGAATCTCTACACACATTTTTGCATTCAGGATAATGAAGACAAAATTAAGTATTTATTGAAACAGATCTGAACTGAAAATAAGACACATTAATGAATATCATTTATATTTCAGAAAGTGAAGCGAATATTTGATAATTTTCCAAAAGTGTGAAATTGTACGTAAACGCGTTAGATTATTGATACAAAATGTACTTCATCCGAAAATTCATTCTTAAATATTTTATTAACCCAAGAGAAATGTTGAATTTTAAAATTTATATCCTCCCAAGAAACCAGGCAGTGTAAACAATGTCACGGTAAAAACGGTATCTGAAGACTTGTTCATATTATCAGAACAACTTTCTCAAAACAACAAGAAGAGTTCAGCCAAGGGCCAGTACTCTGAATGAAATTGTGTGTGGTATTTAAGGCAGAAAGATTGAGAAGACTGAAATCTACTGATGATGATGCGTGTCACAGTTAATGGATTTTCTGGGGGATCCCCTAAGCATGATAAACAATTTCATTGACCTCAGTCAGTAAATTACTGATAGTGGAGTAATCCCTAACAATAAACAGAATTTTCCAACTTGATAAAGAAAACCCAGCAGGGAGCATCCAAAATTTTCCAAATCAATTATGCAAAATCTTTGTACAAGCTAAAAATCCTAGTATTGAACACTCTGTTTTTATTTTTTTATCTTAAAAGATTCGGAGCCGCGATTGATAACAGGGCTTTTATCAGTTGACGCCCCCGGCCTGTTTACCGACATGGAAAAAGTAGACATGGAAAACTTTTTCCGAGTGAAAGGACTACTGGGCTAAATACACTGCTTAAATGGAACAGATTTTAAATAACTATGATTAGCACATACTTGAACAATTTACAGGCCCTTCCTTTGACTCCGAGATAGAAAAAAGACAACTACAGTCATGGATTCAATTTTCAAATGAAACCCGATCACCATACAATAAAACTGACCTACTAAAACCTTTCCTAGATATCAAAGTCGAAACTGTGTTTCCATACATGGAGGACTTATTCAGTTGGCGTTGTGATTTAAAGCTCTAGAAGTTAATTGGGATGGTAGGAATGATCACCCGGGATTGCTAATAATAGGACTGCAGGATAGCGACGAAGAGTCCACAACATCTTGACCTTTAGAATCCAGACGTTTATCTGTCTACACAACGAATACTCGGAAGATGAATCGATGGATCCATCTCAATTCCCCAGAATTGGAAGTTGATTATTTTGCTGAATATCATTTCCATACAATTGAAATGTTCTCTTGGGTTGTGCTAGTTATTTTTGTCTTTGCACAGAAATTGCTCTCAAACTGCACTAATGTTAAACCATCAAAGATGATGCCAATTAAATATCAATGTCGAAATCCGCAAACTCAGCATCATCATGGAAATATCACCAGACGTTATGGTGTCTTGGAAAATGAGAAATAATGAAAGAATTTTTTTTTTCGATTGCATCGCAACTTCTTATAAATATTCAGTCTACTAAAGAACAGAAGTGAGGTTTCTTTGTCTTTCAATATCTAGCTGTAAATGTGAAGCTTGCTCATTTTAATTTTCAGATTTGGGAAGAAGTTATGGAGAACCGTTGGTATGGCCGATGTCTACGCCAATACAGACGGTTTTGTTTAGTTTGTTTGTGTTTTACGTCCTATTAACATCAATGATCATTTAAGGATCATGGCCAGGTTTTGGTGGTGGAGGCATCCGGAGTACCTGAAGAAAAACCACCGACCTGCGACCATTGCCTGGTAACTGCCCCACGTAGGCCATCCTTCATTAGTAACATTCTTCATTAATTTTATCATTATCCAGTTATTATTTATGTTCATTATTCAACTTAAGTTTTTTCTTTTCTTTTCACTCTCATCAAATTGGCACAATTATTTTGTGTTGTCAATTTTAACAAAATCATTAATTTTGGTTGCATGTTGGCAACCCATCTTACTAGAAGATCTGATCTGTGGCAGTCTAACCTCGAGATGATCATACAAATTAACGACCAGGTCGTCTGCTGTGCATACCATGTACAATTTTGTCAACCGATGAACCAAAAACTTGTTCTCATTTGTGAAATTCATCACTTTTAACATGCAATGTGAACACATGTCCAAGTATTTAGATTAGAAAAAAAATACTGGTTGAACGTCTGCCTTGAAATTGAACAAGAGTTCAAAGAGTGTTGATTTAAAAAGAAACAAACTGTTTCTCATATCTATTGCAAAAATCAGGTACAATTCTGAAAAAAGTTAAAATTGAATGAAATATATTGACTCGGTTATGAAATCGCTTTGATTTTACCGTTATGTCCGGAATTCTGAATAACACAGGTTTTTAATTTGTTTAAACACAGCTATTATTCATTTGTTAATTCATTTTTTTTCCCTTTTTAAAATTTATTTGACAATAAAATAGTCACCGACCTTTGATCAAAAAGTAGCTTCATCAAGCAACGCGCTCCACATGGATGCGTTTCATAAAATCTGTCGACAAAATTCGTTCATGCGAGTACAGATCTATTCATAAGTAATGCCAAGGACAGTATGGCTAATGGTCCTTGAAGTTTAAATCTGTAAAGAAACAATATGACTTACCATCTGTGCGGAGTTCTTGGGTTTGCTCTTAATGTCTTTCACTTTCTCGTTAGCTGCAAAATAAAGCAAGAAATGTTTAGAAATGTTGAAAACTTGGTCTAAAATAATTATGGCTTTAATGCTCCACCTTGTTTTACACCAGAAAAAAAAAAACATTTCAGAAGAAAATAATTAATTTTGACTTCAGAAATACTAAGACGTCAGACATGTTCAGACAAATATTGAGCAATAAAAATATTTTCTCAAACATGCAACACCTTCATGAAACATGATCTTTGTGATCAGAAAGACGATGTCTGTTTAGCAATAAATATTTGTGACAGAAAACACAAAATTGCACATACGTGTACATCTGCAAATAGAAGAAATTCTGGCAAAAGCATTTCACAACATATTCTGGCAATCCCCAATGAGTGACCATCACTTAGTAATTTCTTCTTATATCGTTGTTTCACGAGATACAAGACATTTTTTTTTATTTAACATTGTGTTTTAAACAAAGCAATGTTCATTGCAAACAATCAATTTTTAGGAGTTATATTTTTATTTGAACTGTACAATACACTAAACAAAATATGCATTTACTTATGATAACTGTAACACTCAACTGAAATAAAACCATCTCTGTTCCTAACCAACCAACGGAAACGAAAAAGTAACCTTAATGGGACACAATTCCACAATGTACTGAAACTATGTACAAAGTTTCATCGAAATTTGAATAACGGTGGTGTAGATGTTCTCTAGACAATATTTTTATGTTACCAAAATGTTGAAGGCAAATTCTCTTAAAAAATAACCTTCTACTCACCACCATCCACCCCCTAAACAAAGTCTAAGTCAATTGGTGTTCAAACAAAAAACCTCACTTTTCAAATTTTCTACACTCAGCAACTTTCTGCAAGGCCTCTAAACTGAACAATATTGTGCCCCTAACCCTAACACTGATGCACTTCACCCCCTATTACAAATCCTTGATCTGCTCCTAACTTCATTGTAGAAAGTTAAAAGCTGCTTGTTTCCAAAAACCATGCACAGATTGCAAGACTCCAATTATTGCTGCCAACTGGTTAGATTTTGATATGAAAAGTCACGAAAAATAAGACGAAATGACCTCAACACACTTGATTTGTCTTGCGTCTGACAAGTATCCTCTACAGTGCACAGGACCTGGGGCAAAGCCAAACAAAGTGAACTCAAGAGCTGTTGTCAAGGATTCTATTGGGAACAACTGCTTTCGTCAGTATTTCGAATAATCGTTTACCTCCAAAAAGGACTCTTGGCTATTCAGTATAAAATTCTCATGAAATCTTGTGAGGTCAGGCCTACTCCTGTAAGGTGACATATCCAACCAGGACTAATTTAGGCATTCCTAGAATGTCTCAAAAATGGCTGTCACCAGATTACGTGGAATTTTACAATTCAGCAGTTTTATAAGAGCAGACATTCAGACTACAGTAAAATCTTGATATAATGCCCCTCTTTAAATTGCCACCTTGCTATCACTAAGATTTTTCAAGGTTACTTTTTCCTTTTTTTCCCCTTATCAATTCCAAAACTCTGCTGCACAAATAGTCATGAATGATTGTGTTATATATAGCGTGAAATAGGGTTTAGTTCTAGAAACTTATCAGATTTTGTATTTCCATATTTGATTTCAGCTGAGGCTAATATGATCACATTTCCAGGACCAGACTTATAAAACATGACACAGAACTGAAAGAATCATGCAGCCCTGGTTGACTTTGAGGTCAAAAGTGTTTGACGTGGTTTGAAGACCAATGTGCAGGTGGGTGCAGTTTTCGCTTTCGGCATCAAAGGCCATTCGAGTTGGACAGAGACTTTGAATAACTGCACACATACAGTTCATTCTGTGTTTGCAGTTATTGCAATGTATTCAAGGCCAGGGAGCACTTGTCAAAGTAAGTACTGAATGGGAAATAAAATATCATTGTCCTACAAAGCGCTACCTCAAATGAATACATCGCTCAATTTTTTAACATCCTATTTTTTTTAATAATGTCATAATTAGCATAACATACCTTCCAGAATAATTAGACAGGATATAAAAAAACAAGACAATTTTTTTGTCTTCTCTTTTATTACAGCGAGCCGTGTTTGATAGTTGGGCTAAACTGTCAACTTATTGCAGAAATGAAATAAAAGTGGCATTAAAAACTGTTTTACACGACAGGCATACGGTTTCCACGGCGACAGGTATTCATCGTTTATTGTAATACAACATTGTACAGTTGTGATGCAGGCTTTCATTTCGATTTCTGTGACTCATTCACATGCTTTGTTTCCTTCAAACAAATACTCTCACCTGACATAATATTTACAATTTGTATCCGCTACAATTGAACACCTGTGAGTTTGATTACAGAGCTTTCCAACACGCCAGGTAACACACACAGGTAACACACACAGGTAACACACAGGTAATACAGGTAAAAACTGAAAGCCCTTTGTCAGAACAGATCAATTACTTCTCCATCAATCTGATTTAATTACCGATATCAGTAATGATCGGGTATGTGTTAAAGCTACTTGGTCTATTTAAACACGAAATTCTTCAGATAAGGTATATTTGTGAGAATGTGTCAGACACTTTGAATTCATTTTTCTGTTTTTCCTTACATTATACTTTGTACTTCTTATATAATGTATTTGTTCTTCTTATATAATGTAAACATTGAAATTCTTGCATGTCGACATATGTTTGCGTTGTGGCACTTAAAACTGGTTGCAGAGTGGAAATGTTCGTGTCGGCAATGGTTTTTTGAAAACGCGCTTATTTACTCAATGCAAAATCACAAATGTTTTCACACAGCAAAAATTTCCATTTTACTACACACTATCAATTAAATTATTTCCATTATTTTAAATGTTTTTTCAGTTTTTCCTTCAAAATTCAAGTTAAATAGATGACATTTTGGGCCATTGAATCTTCATCAGGGTAGGGAATAAAAACTTCTCTTTTAAAATCATAACAACTTTCATACAATTGATCATTATTATTTACAAAGAACTGCAGCCATGAAAATATAGAATAAATAGGCCAGGCATTGGAAAAATCCTTTAACTTGACAGAAAAATATGCAAGTGTCCAAGAAATTGATTTTAAGTAAATTCAGTTCATTAGAAAATTAATGACATATTTTATACAATACACAAGAATAAGATACATTACAAAACTTGCCCAATACTCTGTGTTAACATATAATGAATAATAAGCTGGGCACATCGGTTCAGGTAAACATTACCAGTAGCTAACACTGCATCGTAATCATTAGGCCATTCAAGTGTCATCAAGATAATTTTTCATCAATAAAAAATGTCGTTGGTACAACATCTGTTACTTGATAATTATATACAAGAGTCAGGATGACCATGATCACGCCTTTGATCTTAATTGCATAACTGCTTCCGACTGGTTGGGAAAACAGGGGAGGTAATTAAAAGCCAATTTCTCCATATGGCAGCAAAAATACAAAACTAGCGATAATGTGGGTAATTAACGAGCGCGACGGATACGGACATATACTCTTTACGGGAAATATAAGACTGATAAAATGGTTCAGAAAAATCTGTAATAATCATAATATTTGTTTTCAATCAATATTACCTCCGTCACTATGACATCATCACTTCCACAACCATAAAATTATTTTAATTCAATTATGTTTTTTCACTCTATCAAAGTGAAGTTTATCTTCATCAACATTCTATCTGTTTGTTAAAGATAATCGTGAATATACCCTTTATATCAAATTACCAATCTAAACAATAATCAGCAATTGTTTACCTTGGTCTAATATTTCTTTACGCTAACAAAGCCTTGATTCAATACAACAAATGTAAACAAAATCCATAGCCTGCTAATGTGTTACGCTAAAACAAACACTCGGTCATCCATTGAGGAATAGGGGCAATAATACTTAAAGTAAGATACCAGTTTTCTAATTGAACTATTTCACGAAAACAGTTTGTACTATTTGCTCAGAACATCAATATATTATCTTAAATTACCTGTTTGGAGATCCAAGCAAAGCTATCTGACGCTATAATCAATACCTCAGGCTTTGATCTTGACATTGCACATCACAATTATTTGTAAACAAATACCTTTCATCCTATCTGAAGCTTCACCGAGATATTAAATAGCCACTGATAAACGTGTTAGGGACCCCCTATACATCCACGATATCAAAAAACGTATCCATTAAGGTTTTTTTTTGTGGAGGGAAGGAAAGGATGGGGGAGGGGGGTAATAATTTACCTAATAAAATACATATTTTCATGAACACCATTGTTTAACAACATGTTAGATATATTTAACCATGGATTTTGAACTTTAAACAAACCATTGGACTATTTAAAATGCTTGCAAAAATTAAGCTTTTGTTTCAAATTCATAACTTGTATAGTGGTAGATACATGAATTGAATCTGAAAGGGGCAGATAAAGGATGGACTGAGGGCGAGGAATTGGGAAGGGGCTAGCCTGGGATAGAGGCTAGAGGCTAGTGGATGGGGGGATGGGGGGGGTGGTCATGATGTTAGGGGTGAGGGATATGGGGTGGGGGTTGAGAGTGG